>NW_027463598.1:0-266991 GCF_050947455.1 Rhinoderma darwinii
CAAATTCTTGGTTTAAACCACGTGCGTTTTTGATGCGGTTTTTGATGCGATTTTTGATGTGATTTTTGAGCAAATTCTTGTTTTACACCACATGCGTTTTTGGTGCGTTTTTATGCGGTTTTGATGCGTTTTTTTTATGCGATTTTTGGCGTGGTTTTGCAGCACATGCGTTTTTGATGGGTTGTTGATGCGGTTTTTGATGCGATTGTTAAACAAATTCTACGTTTTGGAGTGGTTTTGCACTGTAAGAGCAGTCACACTATGGAGCATTTATTGTAAAAGCAGTCACACTATGTAACCTCTAATTTAAGCGCAGTCACACTATGGACCCTCTACTGTAAGAGCAGTCACACTATGGAGCCTCTACTGTAAGAGCAGTCACACTATGGACCCTGTACTGTAATAGCAGTCACACTATGGACCCTCTACTGTAAGCGCAGTCACACTATGGACCCTCTACTGTAAGAGCAGTCACACTATGGAACCTCTACTGTAAGAGCGGTCACACTATGGAACCTCTACTGTAAGAGCAGTCACACTATGGAACCTCTACTGTAAGAGCAGTCACACTATGGAACCTCTACTCTAAGAGCACACTGGAACCTCTACTGTAAGATCAGTCACACTATGGACCCTCTACTGTAAGAGCAGTCACACTATGGAGCCTCTACTGTAAGAGCAGTCACACTATGGAACCTCTACTGTAAGATCAGTCACACTATGGAACCTCTACTGTAAGAGGAGTCACACTATGGAACCTCTACTGTAAGAGCGGTCACACTATGGAACCTCTACTGTAAGAGCAGTCACACTATGGAACCTCTACTGTAAGAGCGGTCACACTATGGAACCTCTACTGTAAGAGCAGTCACACTATGGAACCTCTACTGTAAGAGCAGTCACACTATGGAACCTCTACTCTAAGAGCACACTGGAACCTCTACTGTTCTTGTTTTACACTACATGCGTTTTTGATGCAATTCTGGTGCGGTTTTTGATGCGATTGTTAAACAAATTCTTTTTTTACAGCACATGCGTTTTTGATGCAACTTTTAAGCAACTTCTTGTTTGACACCACATGCGTTTTTTATGCCATTTTGATGCGATTTGTAAGCAAATTCTTGTTTGAAACCACATGCGTTTTTGGTGCATTTTTATGCGATTTTTTCTGCGGGTTTAGAGGCGATTTTTAACAAATTGGTTGTTTTGGAGTAGTTTTGCATCACATGCGTTTTTGATGCGGTTTTATGTGTTTTTGGAAGCTAGTTTTTAAACAAATCCTTGTTTTACACCACATGCGTTTTTGATGCGATTTGAAGCAAATTCTTGTTTTAGACCACATGCGATTTTGATGTGGTTTTTGATGCGATTTTTAAGCAAATGCTTGTTTTACACTACATGCGTTTTTGATACGTTTTTTAATGAGATTTTTGCTGCGTTTTGTATGTGATTGTTAAACAAATTCTACATTTTGGAGTGGTTTTGCACTGTAAGAGCAGTCACACTATGAAGCCTCTATTTCTATATTTTTGCTGCGGTTTTTTATGCGATTTTTAAACAAATTATTTGCTTTGGAGTGGTTTTGCACTACTTGCGTTTTTGATGTGTTTTATGCGGTTTTTGAAGCTTGTTTTTAAACAAATTCTTCTTTTACACATGCGATTTTTAAAGCAAATTCTTGTTTTGCACCAAATGCGCTCTGATGGGATTTTTTTATGCGTTTTTATGCGATTTTGAAATCAATTCTTAGCTTTGGAGTGGTTTTGCACCTATGGAAGACGCCGAATCTTACTATATACCACTACATCTACCTGCAGGTATTGTTCTTTATTCATCGTTTGTCCTTTTCTGTATCTGCTCACCATAAAGCACTACCGCTACCTTACGGTATGGTCCTATGTTTACAATAACCCTCCAACAACAGAGGCATAAGAAAATATTATTTATTGAAATAAAAACGCCCCCACACAACCCTCTTTCACCATTTTATTTTTAATAAAAAAGTCGATTGAAGTAGTCCAACAACTCTACGACGTTGTCTAAACGGTCCAGTGGAACCTGCAAAACAAAAAAAAAACAAGTTACTAACGTGCCGCTGCTTCTTCATTCCATGTAGTTACACAGCGGTTCACAGTCGGAGCAAGGAACGACGGAGCACCGGTGCTGTGTTTTTTAACACTTGCTTAGCGCCTTAGTTGTCTGTTTGACGACGTCCATTACCCAGGCGGGGCTTAGCGTTAGCCATTAAAAAAAGCTGCAACTAACCCCCCATTATTACCCCAGTACCCACCGCCACCAGGGGTATCGGGAAGAGCCGGGTACGATTCAGTAACCGACCATCTGTAGTGATGGAAGTAGTAGATGGAAGTAGTAGATGGAAGTAGTAGATGGATTAGTAGATGGAAGTAGTAGGTGGAAGTAGTAGGTGGAAGTAGTAGATGGAAGTAGTAGATGAATTAGTAGATGGAAGTAGTAGATGGAAGTAGTAGATGGAAGTAGTAGATGGAAGTAGTAGATGGATTAGTAGATGGTAGTAGTAGATGGAAGTAGTAGATGGAAGTAGTAGATGGATTAGTAGATGGAAGTAGTAGATGGAAGTAGTAGATGGAAGTAGTAGATGGAAGTAGTAGATGGATTAGTAGATGGAAGTAGTAGGTGGAAGTAGTAGATGGAGGTAGTAGATGGAAGTAGTAGATGGATTAGTAGATGGAAGTAGTAGATGGAGGTAGTAGATGGAAGTAGTAGATGGAAGTAGTAGATGGAGGTAGTAGATGGAGGTAGTAGATGGAAGTAGTAGATGGAAGTAGTAGATGGAAGTAGTAGGTGGAAGTAGTAGATGGAAGTAGTAGATGGAAGTAGTAGATGGAAGTTGTAGGTGGAAGTAGTAGGTGGAAGTAGTAGATGGAAGTAGTAGATGGAAGTATTAGATGGAAGTAGTAGATGGAAGTAGTAGATGGATTAGTAGATGGAAGTAGTAGGTGGAAGTAGTAGATGGAAGTAGTAGATGGAGGTAGTAGATGGAAGTAGTAGATGGAAGTAGTAGATGGATTAGTAGATGGAGGTAGTAGATGGAAGTAGTAGATGGAAGTAGTAGATGGAAGTAGTAGGTGGAAGTAGTAGATGGAAGTAGTAGATGGAAGTAGTAGATGGAAGTTGTAGGTGGAAGTAGTAGGTGGAAGTAGTAGATGGAAGTAGTAAATGGAAGTAGTAGATGGAAGTAGTAGATGGAAGTAGTAGATGGAAGTTGTAGGTGGAAGTAGTAGGTGGAAGTAGTAGATGGAAGTAGTAGATGGAAGTAGTAGATGGAAGTAGTAGATGGAGGTAGTAGATGGAAGTAGTCCAAACGGTCAAGCAAAGCCTGCAAAGTAAATAAAGTTAGTCATGTAAAAAATACAAATCTTCTCACCTCCAGCGACTTCTGTCTTCTCCCTGCACCGCAATAGAAACCACAGACCAATGAAAAATAATTCCCTTAGGCGCATGTTCACACGCCGCTCAAAAAAAAAACCTGACGTGTAGAAATGTGAAACAGACCAGTGTTTCTTGCGAAGCGCCTTTTAAAATACAGGCGTTTTTACTAGTTTTTTGATGCATTTTGCATAATTAGGAGACCTATTCACTATGGGAACATTTGGCGCGCTTTACGTGCCAAAGAATTGTCAAGACGCTTCTTTTTTCCGCAACACGTTTTCTAAAACGTTTGCATAAAAAATCGTGTTGTATGTACTAACGGCGCGCTTTCCTATTGATGTAAATGGGAAGCTTAAATCAAGAATTTGACGCGATTTTCCATGCATAAAATGCATCAAAAACCGAGTCAAATACGCGCTGTGTGAACCTGTCAACTGAAAAGTCATTCACCACAGGGTCTTCCACTTGACTTTCATCATTCTTAGCCTTTTGGTGTGTCCTGTAGCTTCTGCCAAAAACACTCCCAAAATGGGAGCTGGACAATGCTTAGCAATTTGAAGACACCTTTTCCTGGCTTGTAGGGAGGGGGGGGGGTGAGTCTCCCTCCCACATTTACAGCAGCTGTAAGTCAGGCAGTTTTGCCTGATTCCCCTTGCTGTAATTCTGGGAAGTGCTCCCTCTGCTGGTTGACATAGGAAAACACGTCAAATTATTATTTAATTTTTAATACTTCCCACCTTGTGTAAGAAAAAACATATATAATAAAAATAAGTAAATTACTTTAAAAAATTTCATTCGTGCACATTCCCTTTAAAGAAACAGCAAAAATAGAAATGAATGAGAAGAGTAAACAGCAGATACACTCTGTATTCGCTAAGCAGGGTCTACCATTCCAGAACTCCTATTGCCGACATGGCGGAGGGCTCCTGCTGCAGTCAGTTGTCTCATAGGCAGTCATAGGAATGTGAGAAGATTTCTTTATACATTTCTCAGTTTGTTTTTAACGGCCGTCACACGGCTACATGTATTTCAATGGGGCTGTTCACACGTGTGGCGAAACCGGGTCAGTGGGGGTCGGTTTACACCAAGAGAATGTGGGCGATAGATTCAGGCGACACAGATTAACAGGGGACAAGCCACAGAGGCGCGTTTATTAACAGGGACAGACACACACGGAAACAATGCACCGCTGCTTCTCCCCTCTGGGCTGGATGTGACAGGCTACCTCACTATGGGGTCTCTCCACTGTACCTTTCATCCTTTGGGGTGTCTCCAGATCCTCCTTAGTTAGATGGGACTCCAGCACTTGCCCTCTATTACTGTCCCTAGGTCAGGTACCTTCTCTGAGGTAGATAGCCCCTGCCTGCAGATCACACTGCTATCTCATCCTCTCCTGGACAGGAACTGAGATCTCACACAGCACCACTATCTCCCTCACTCACCCCTCCCTCAGGCATCAGGCCATGTGCTTTCTGCTCTTGCCCCCTCCTTTTTCTTATTTACATTCAGACAAGTTCCCGCTTGCAGCCTGTGACTCATTCTCCTACAGTGTAAGATTAACCCTAGAGGGGGAGGACAGTGAAGCAGCACTGTATACAGTATAATATAAATCAACTGGTTATCAAACATAACGTAATGCAGTTTGAGGGGACATATCCCCATCTAGCACCGGGCGCCATCTAAGCTATGGCACCCGGATGGCGGGAGTGCGACGGTTTGCGGCAGGCTTAACCTTTATTTGGGTACAATGCCTGTAAACGTAACCCGTTCCGCCACAACATGGCTGTTGTTTTGACGAACCGTGTGAAGGGCCAGTGAAAAAATAGAGAACATTTCCTATTTTTGTCCGATTTAACGGATCCCTCAACAGACAATTTCTCTTCTGAGTTTACACTTGTTCGTCTGAATAAGCCCGAAAACAAATGGACATTTAACTCCTTAGCACGGACATGGGGGTCATCGATATAGGAAGTCACCAAGAGCGGGGGGGATATTCTAGGAAACACAGATGTAGCAGTGTTAAGGCGTTTTACACTGGGCGATTATCGGGAGGATCATTAGTTCATATAACGCTCGCTGCCGATAATTGTCCTGTGTAAACACGGCAGCGATCAGAAGATTAACGAGAAAACGCTCAATCATCTGCAGGTCGTATCATTTAAAAAAAAGTTAAATATTCTGGTTGTCGGCAGCTCATCTTGTGTGTAACCAGGAGACGCCGACATGATAATAATGGACGGGAACGAGCGATCAGAGTAACGACCAACGATGTCTCATATATCGGCGCTCGCTGCTGCGGCCGCTCATCAGCATGTGTAATAGGGCCATTACTGGGGTACACAGGGTTTATTTGCCATGTGGCCTTCCATAATGATCCTTCAGCCTGATCTTTCCAGTTCATGAATAAAGAGGAATTCTGTTTCTGCCTAATATCCTGCTTAGACCTCCTCTCAGTCCGTGGATATTAGGCATAGCATGTAATGGAAACCTCTATGAACGGACAGTGGGGGAGAAACGATTGAGAGCGACAGGAATGTTTATAAGAGTTCTGGATAGACTGGGCCTTGGTTTATAGCAGCGAGGCCCCCCCCGAGCCTGGTCTGTGCACATCTCATCTGGACTGAGGGATCGTAGAGGTCCCATTCTGGTGGTCTCCAGTAAGTAGCGGAATCGGGGGATTGCCCGTGTTCACCTCATTGCTCCTTGTGCTGTAAAGAATCCATCCATAAGGGGGGTTAACCCTGTCACTGTCAGAGCAGATTGTCAACTGCAACATCTGTATGAGTGTGGGCCACCTCTCAGCCCGGAGGTGGTGGCAGCGAATTGGAAGTACCACTCTGGGACAAATTGAACTGGTGCAGGACCTTAAAGGGCAAAGGATGACACAGCGGTTCATAGAACACCAAAGCAAGAAGCCATGTCATGCGCCGCCTCCCCCCGGACCCTGCACTTGGCAGAACACATTGGATCTGTTTTTCCCAGTTTTCCGTCCCCTGCTCCCCGTCGTATACTTACCTCGTCTACGTGCTTCACTGGGTGCTAGCGTGCACTGACCCTAGTATTCTTAAAGGGCCAGCATACAACAATTATCAAATCTACCACCTGACTCTGCTATAAAAGCTCTTCCTGCTCTGGTAATCATTGACAGAGCAATTTGGTTTCTAGTGTTTCTTAGGGTTTCCAGTTCTCCTGCTATAATATTTGCTGTATCCCTGTATACCGACCTTCTGCCAGTTATGGACCATGAACTATTGCTACGTAAAATGTGTTAAACCTCTGCCGCCTGTCCAAACCCATAATAAGGTTTCCAACGTCACCAAGAGAGACTACTGTGGGGGCAGCGGCAGCAAAGTCTACATCCCTGTACAGGGGTTAAAGGGTGATGCTGGTAACTACTGATTACATAGTTGGAGACACTGGTAAAATTACTGATAACATCACTAAAGCCACTGATCACACTACTGATGACATCACTGGAGACACTGATAACATCACTGGAAGCACTGATAACAAATCTGGTGACATCACTGGAGACACTGATAACACTACTGATGACATCACTGGAGACTGATAACATCACTAGAAGCACTGATAACACAACTGGTGAGGCTTATAACACTACTGATGACATCACTGGAGATACTGAAAACACCACTGATGACATAACTAGAGAGGCTTATAACGCTACTGATGACATCACTGGAGACACTGATAACGCTACTGAGGATATCACTGGAGAGGCTGATAACACTACTGATGACATCACTGGAGAGGCTGATAACACTACTGATGACATCACTGGAGAGGCTGATAACACTACTGGTGACATCACTGGAGAGGCTGATAACACTACTGATGACATCACTGGAGAGGCTTATAATGCTACTGACGACGTCACTGGAGAGGCTCATAAAGCTACTGACGACATCACTGGAGAGGCTGATTACACTACTCATGACATCACTGGAGACACTGATAACACTACTGGTGACATCACTGGAGAGGCTGATTACACTACTGATGACATCACTGGAGACACTGATAACACTACTGATGACATCGCTGGAGAGGCAGATAACACTACTGATGACATCTCTGGAGAGGCTGATAACACTACTGATGACATCACTGGAGAGGCTGTTAACAGTACTGGTGACCTCACTGGAGAGGCTGATAACGCTATTGATGATGTCACTGGGGAGGCTGATAACACTACTGATGACATCACTGGAGAGGCTTATAACGCTACTGATGACGTCACTGGAGAGGCTTATAACGCTACTGATGACGTCACTGGAAAGGCTGATTACACTACTGATGACATCACTGGAGAGGCTGACTAGACTACTGATGACATCACTGGAGAGGCTGTTAACAGTACTGGTGACATCACTGGAGAGGCTGACTACGCTATTGATAATGTCACTGGGGAGGCTGATAACACTACTGATGACATCACTGGAGAGGCTGATAACACTAGTGATGACGATACTGGAGAGGCTTATGATGCTACTGATGACGTCACTGTAGAGGCTTATAACGCTACAGATGACGTCACTGGAGAGGCTTAGAATGCTACTGATGACGTCACTGGAGAGGCTGATTACACTACTGATGACATCACTGGAGAGGCTGATTACAATACTCATGACATCACTGGAGACACTGATCACACTACTGGTGACATCACTAGAGAGACGGATCACACTACTGAGGACGTCACTGGAGACACTGATAACGCTACTGATGACATCACTGGAGACACTGATAACACTACTGATGACATCACTGGAGAGGCTGATAACACTATTGATGACATCACTGGAGAGGCTGATAACACTACTGATGACATCACTGGAGAGGCTGATAACGTCACTGGAGAGGCTGATAACACTGCTGATGGCATCACTAAAGCCACTGATCACACTACTGATGACATCACTGGAGAGGCTGATAACAGTACTGATGACATAACTGGAGAGGCTTATAACGCTACTGATGACGTCACTGGAGAGGCTTATAACGCTGATGACATCACTGGAGAGGCTAATTACACTACTGATGACATCACTGGAGAGGCTGATAACACTACTGATGACATCTCTGGAGAGGCTGATAACACTACTGATGACGTCACTGGAGACACTGATAACACTACTGATGACGTCACTGGAGAGGCTGATAACGCTACTGATGACGTCACTGTAGAGGCTGATAACGCTACTGATGAAATCACTGGAGAGGCTGATAACACTACTGATGACATCACTGATAACACTACTGATGACATCACTGATAACACTACTGATGACATTACTGGAGACGCTGATAACACTACTGATGACATCATTGGAGACGCTGATAACACTACTGATGACATCACTGGAGACGCTGATAACACTACTGATGACGTCACTGGAGAGGCTGATAACGCTACTGATGACGTCACTGGAGAGGCTGATAACGCTACTGATGACGTCACTGGAGAGGCTGATAACGCTACTGATGACGTCACTGGAGAGGCTGATAACGCTAGTGATGACATCACTGGAGAGGCTGATAACGCTACTGATGACGTAATGTCTCGTACAGAACATGAGTATTTTGGCGTCGGTAAGGACGAGGTTAATCTTGTTTATCTTCCATTACACCTCCGGGGCCGCCATCACAGACGTCACTACCTGGAGCCTCGTAACTGAGCGGTCCAGGGACACAGGAGAAGACCGCGGAAATAACGTGCTACAGACCGGACACCTCCGAACTAAATGCCACCGGCAGGAATTAAACACCGGAAGCGGAAATACGTCATTGAACAGACCAACATGGCCGCGCCGGCTGCGTTTTGGCGGAAGAGGGAAAACTGAAAGGTACCGGGACAGGGAGAGAGACCGACAGAGACCGGGAGAACAACGGTAAAAACGCTGGCAGCGCAGTAATGGAGGATGCTGCCCGGTAACAAAGGCCGGAGACGTAACAGGGCGACACTACCGTAACATTACCTGTCCTCCGAGTGATCACTGTGTGTTATCTGTGTGTTGCATAGGACTGCAGGTAATAATACTACATTACCTGTACTCCGAGTGATCACTGTGTGTTACATAGGACTGCAGGTAATAATACTACATTACCTGTACTCCGAGTAATCACTGTCATCTGTGTGTTACATAGGACTGCAGGTAACACTACTACATTACCTGTACTCCGAGTGATCACTGTCATCTGTGTGTTACATAGGACTGCAGGTAATAATACTACATTACCTGTACTCCGTGTAATCACTGTCATCTGTGTGTTACATAGGACTGCAGGTAACACTACTACATTACCTGTGCTCCGAGTGATAACTTTTATCTGTGTTTTACATAGGACTGCAGGTAATAATACTACATTATCTGTAATCAGAGTTATCACTGTGTTATCTGTGTGTTACATAGGACTGCAGGTAATAATACTACATTACCGGTACTTCGAGTAATCACTGTTATCCGTGTATTACATAGGACTGCAGGTAATAATACTGCATTACCTGTACTCCGAGTAATCACTGTGTGTTATCTGTGTATTACATAGGACTGCAGGTAATAATACTACATTACCTGTACTCAGAGATATCACTGTGTTATCTGTGGTGTTACATAGGACTGCAGGTAATAATACTACATTACCTGTACTCAGAGATATCACTGTGTTATCTGATGACATCACTGGAGAGGCTGATAACACTACTGATGACGTCACTGGAGAGGCTGATAACACTACTGATGACATCACTGATAACACTACTGATGACGTCACTGGAGAGGCTGATAATGCTACTGATGACGTCACTGGAGAGGCTGATAACGCTACTGATGACATCACTGGAGAGGCTGATAAGGCTACTGATGACGTCACTGGAGAGGCTGATAAGGCTACTGATGACGTCACTGGAGAGGCTGATAACGCTACTGATGACGTCACTGGAGAGGCTGATAACGCTACTGATGACGTCACTGGAGAGGCTGATAACGCTACTGATGACGTCACTGGAGAGGCTGATAACGCTACTGATGACGTCACTGGAGAGGCTGATAACGCTACTGATGACGTCACTGGAGAGGCTGATAACGCTACTGATGACGTCACTGGAGAGGCTGATAACGCTACTGATGACGTCACTGGAGAGGCTGATAACGCTACTGATGACGTAATGTCTCGTACAGAACATGAGTATTTTGGCGTCGGTAAGGACGAGGTTAATCTTGTTTATCTTCCATTACACCTCCGGGGCCGCCATCACAGACGTCACTACCTGGAGCCTCGTAACTGAGCGGTCCAGGGACACAGGAGAAGACCGCGGAAATAACGTGCTACAGACCGGACACCTCCGAACTAAATGCCACCGGCTGGAATTAAACACCGGAAGCGGAAATACGTCATTGAACAGACCAACATGGCCGCGCCGGCTGCGTTTTGGCGGAAGAGGGAAAACTGAAAGGTACCGGGACAGGGAGAGAGACCGACAGAGACCGGGAGAACAACGGTAAAAACGCTGGCAGCGCAGTAATGGAGGATGCTGCCCGGTAACAAAGGCCGGAGACGTAACAGGGCGACACTACCGTAACATTACCTGTCCTCCGAGTGATCACTGTGTGTTGCATAGGACTGCAGGTAATAATACTACATTACCTGTACTCCGAGTAATCACTGTGTGTTACATAGGACTGCAGGTAATAATACTACATTACCTGTACTCCAAGTGATCACTGTTATCTGTGGTTTTACATAGGACTGCAGGTAACATCTACTACATTATATGTAATTAGAGAGTTATCACTGTTATCTGTGGTGTTACATAGGACTGCAGGTAACACTACTACATTATCTGTAATCAGAGAGTTATCACTGTGTTCTGTGGTGTTACATAGGACTGCAGGTAACATCTACTACAATAGCTGTACTCCATTATCTGTGGTGTTACATAGGACTGCAGGTAACATCTACTACATTATCTGTAATCAGAGAGTTATCACTGTGTTATCTGTGGTGTTACATAGGACTGCAGGTAACATCTACTACAATAGCTGTACTCCATTATCTGTGGTGTTACATAGGACTGCAGGGAATATCTACTACATTATCTGTAGGTGCGTCTGAGGATCTTGTTTCTTCTCTTTCAGATCTGTGTGAACGGTTACCGTTTTTCTTCTCGCTATGGCGGTCAGCGTGGCCTCGCAGTTCTTCTCCCAAGATGATGCAGCCTCTGACGTCATCTCCACCTCCGAGAAGGTAACTGTAATGACAGGGGTAGGGAAACAGACAAGTGAGCCCTAATCTACCCGCCACTCAGTCCCTGCCTACTTGCAGCGACCGGGTACAACTGGGCGACGGTCCCTATGCTCAATAAGTGCACGACAGACAAACAGACAAGGGTACACAGAAGCAAGGGGAAAAGGGGCAGTTGCCCACGGCAACACCGTAAGCAACAAGAGTAGCAAACGAGCCGAGTCAAACCAGGAATGTACGAGGTACCAAACGCAGAGCAGGAGAGTAGTCAGTAAAGCCAGGGTCAGTATGAAGCAAGGACAATGGTACAAGAAGCTGCAGCAGGGCCAGGAAACCAAACGAAAAGAATCACAAGCAAAGGAGGAACAGGAAAGGCAGGTATAAATAGACAGAGGGCGGGAGCTAGCTCCGTCTGGCCAGGCTGTGATAGGCTCTCCCACTCCTAAGCCTGCCATCCTGAGTGGTGGAAGATGGAGTCAGTCTCACAGACATAGGAGAAGGTGCAGACTGATTACCTATGGGCGTTGACACAGAAGCTGTGCCTGGCAGATCCTTTACAGTAACAGTCCATGTCTTTGCGGATGTTATTGCCGGAGAGGAATGTGAGGACAGTGCAGAACAGGTTCGGATTACATGGTGTGGTAATGATGAGGTCACGGGATGGGATTACATGGTGTGGTAATGATGAGGTCACAGGATGGGATTACATGGTGTGGTAATGATGAGGTCACAGGATGGGATTACATGGTGTAGTTATGATGAGGTCACAGGTTCGGATTACATGGTGTAGTAATGATGAGGTCACAGGATGGGATTACATGGTGTAGTTATGATGAGGTCACAGGATGGGATTACATGGTGTAGTTATGATGAGGTCACAGGTTCGGATTACATGGTGTAGTAATGATGAGGTCACAGGATGGGATTACATGGTGTAGTTATGATGAGGTCACAGGTTCGGATTACATGGTGTAGTTATGATGAGGTCACGGGATGGGATTACATGGTGTAGTTATGATGAGGTCACGGGTTGGGATTACATGGTGTGGTAATGATGAGTTCACAGGATGGGATTACATGGTGTAGTTATGATGAGGTCACAGGATGGGATTACATGGTGTAGTTATGATGAGGTCACAGGATGGGATTACATGGTGTAGTAATGATGAGGTCACAGGTTGGGATTACATGGTGTAGTTATGATGAGGTCACGGGATGGGATTACATGGTGTAGTTATGATGAGGTCACGGGTTGGGATTACATGGTGTGGTAATGATGAGTTCACAGGATGGGATTACATGGTGTAGTTATGATGAGGTCACAGGATGGGATTACATGGTGTAGTTATGATGAGGTCACTGGATGGGATTACATGGTGTAGTTATGATGAGGTCACGGGTTGGAATTACATGGTGTAGTAATGATGAGGTCACAGGATGGGATTACATGGTGTAGTTATGATGAGGTCACAGGATGGGATTACATGGTGTAGTTATGATGAGGTCACAGGATGGGATTACATGGTGTAGTTATGATGAGGTCACAGGATGGGATTACATGGTGTAGTTATGATGAGGTCACTGGATGGGATTACATGGTGTAGTTATGATGAGGTCACAGGTTGGGATTACATGGTGTAGTTATGATGAGGTCACGGGATGGGATTACATGGTGTAGTTATGATGAGGTCACAGGATGGGATTACATGGTGTAGTTATGATGAGGTCACAGGATGGGATTACATGGTGTAGTTATGATGAGGTCACGGGTTGGAATTACATGGTGTGGTAATGATGAGGTCACAGGATGGGATTACATGGCGTCTTGTACATATTTCTGTTCCCATCTTTCCTTAGATTAGTCCCATACTGACCTCTCCCAGTCTAGCTAGCAGGGGCTTAGTCTGCAGTACATTTTCTGGCTGGTTGTCCGTCTGGCCATGTGGATGTTTGTTTGATGCCACCATGAGCGGGGTGGGATTATTACATCTGAGCCCTGGTTTTGTTACCCCACTGTCGATGATTGGGAATCTTGCTCTGTCCTGATTTCAGGTGGTGGAGTTGCTGAACATGGCCGTCCTCGCCTCCAATGATTCCAAGATCACCATGCTGAAGCAGGTAGGTGCGCGCCCCCCGCCCATTGTTGCTGCTTGTCTGCAGAGTTTACATGTGTAATTCCATTACAAGGTCCAGGAGCTGATCATCAACAAGGACCCAACGCTGCTGGATAACTTCCTGGATGTAAGTGCTTGTCCTGGGCAGCAGGGGGCAGCTGTGGGCAGTCTAGGCTCTGACCCCAACTTTCCTCCATTGTGTAGGAGATCATCGCTTTCCAGGCTGATAAATCTGTGGATGTTCGGAAGTTTGTGGTGAATTTCATAGAAGAGGCCTGGTGAGTCCGGCACGAGTCTCGGGGGAGGGGTTCATGGCTCAGCCACACTTCCGTTTTAGAGGAATAAGTGACGTGGCTTTGGGGTTTTGGCAGCTGTTGTCATCGTCTCTCCTGACAGTAAACTGGATCCCGAGCTTCTCATCAAGCTGATCGCTAATCTGCACATGCTCCTGAAGGACGAGAACGTCAACGTGGTGAAGAAGTCCATCCTGACCATGACCCAGCTGTACAAAGTGGCTCTCCAGGTCAGTGCCTCCCGTAGTGGAGGGGGTGTGAGTCCGGTGTGGGCCGGGGGCTGTTCTCAGCCCCTCCGTTATAAATTGTAGAACATCTCAGGCCGTGCCTCGTATCCTGCACCCCGAGGTCCCACTATTAGCGTTTACATTATTCTTTCATTGCTGGAGGTTTGTATCAGGACTCGCTCTGGAGCTTCCCCCTCCTCCCTGACTACAGACTACAGCCTCCCGGGGACTTCATGTCACATTTCCCAGCAGAATGTCCTAATAATGGATGGCGATCGGAGCTCCTGGCAGATTAGGATTATCTTCTCCCCTGGTCATCTCCTCCCTCAGGGCTCAGCTGGACTGACTTCCCCCCAAGTCTTCTGCTTGCAGGTTGTGGTTCAGAATCTGGACGTGCCGCCGGTGGATTTCATAGCAAATTCGCAAGTTAGACTCCTGCATTTTTTCCGTTGATATTTCACTTCTCTCATTGAAAGGAGTGAAATTCGCAGTGAATTTACGCAACAAAAATGTACGCGCTGCGGTTTAAAAAAATCCCCAAATCTGCACCACATCAATTTACACGTGGAAAATGTGCGCAATATCTAGATGATACTTGTTAAGATGCCGTCTCCTTTGCTGGTACTGAATTGCGCTGCAGACTTTCCACGTAATCCAAGGTAACCCCAAACTGCACGTGGGCCTGGCTGGATACGGAGCATTGTCCCTGGATGGGGACCTGTCTGGGCAGGAGGAAATGGCAAGTACCGGTGTCTAATCCGCATGATGAGCGCCCAGTAAACGCACTGGGACTCGTTGATGTATTTGTTCGTTACGCCTTCGGGCTGGGCGTTTATGACCTAAATCAAAATCCCGATTAATTGAACATGTAACCTAAATTAGGATTAAAGTGCCCCCTCCCTGGGTTCAGGGACAACATTTTAAATATAATGGGTATATGGAGTAGTATCACCTGGTGCCCTCCAGTTGTGCCCCTCTGCTGTGGATCTGCCGTTTTAGGGCCCCCTTTGGTTTTTAAAAATGGCCACAGAGCTGCTCAAATTGAGTCTAAGACATTCCCTCTGTTCATGGATTGGACAGAAATGTTCATGTGAGCAGCTCTGGCCAATCCGAGAAAAGTGGGAGTGTCTCAGACTTGTAGTTTGAAGCCTGAGCCTGCTGTATTATACTGAATATAATATACCTCCTGACACTGCCCCCACACAGTATAATGTCCTCATAGCTGCCTCCACACAGTACAATGTCCCCATAGCTGCCCCCACACAGTATAATGTCCCCATAGCTGCCTCCACACAGTACAATGTCCCCATAGCTGCCTCCACACAGTATAATGCCCCATAGCTGCCCCCACACAGTATAATGCCCCATAGCTGCCCCCACACAGTATAATGTCCCCATAGCTGCCTCCACACAGTATAATGTCCCCATAGCTGCCTCCACACAGTATAATGTCCCCATAGCTGCCCCCACACAGTATAATGCCCCCATAGCTGCCTCCACACAGTATAATGCCCCCATAGCTGCCTCCACACAGTATAATGCCCCATAGCTGCCTCCACACAGTATAATGCCCCCATAGCTGCCTCCACACAGTATAATGCCCCATAGCTGCCTCCACACAGTATAATGTCCCCATAGCTGCCCCCACACAGTATAATGTCCCCATAGCTGCCTCCACACAGTACAATGCCCCCATAGCTGCCCCCACACAGTATAATGCCCCATAGCTGCCCCCACACAGTATAATGCCCCATAGCTGCCTCCACACAGTATAATGTCCCCATAGCTGCCCCCACACAGTATAATGTCCCCATAGCTGCCTCCACACAGTATAATGTCCCCATAGCTGCCTCCACACAGTATAATGTCCCCATAGCTGCCTCCACACAGTATAATGCCCCATAGCTGCCCCCACACAGTATAATGTCCCCATAGCTGCCTCCACACAGTATAATGCCCCCATAGCTGCCCCCACACAGTAGAATGCCCCCATAGCTGCCTCCACACAGTATAATGCCCCCATAGCTGCCCCCACACAGTATAATGACCCCATAGCTGCCCCCACACAGTATAATGCCCCATAGCTGCCCCCACACAGTATAATGCCCCCATAACTGCACCCACACAGTATAATGCCCCATAGCTGCCCCCACACAGTATAATGTCCCCATAGCTGCCTCCACACAGTATAATGTCCCCATAGCTGCCTCCACACAGTATAATGCCCCCATAGCTGCCTCCACACAGTATAATATCCCCATAGCTGCCTCCACACAGTATAATGTCCCCATAGCTGCCTCCACACAGTATAATGTCCCCATAGCTGCCTCCACACAGTATAATACCCCATAGCTGCCTCCACACAGTATAATACCCCATAGCTGCCCCCACACAGTATAATGTCCTCATAGCTGCCTCCACACAGTATAATGCCCCCATAGCTGCCTCCACACAGTATAATGCCCCCATAGCTGCCTCCACACAGTATAATGTCCCCATAGCTGCCCCCACACAGTATAATGCCCCCATAGCTGCCCCCACACAGTATAATGCCCCCATAGCTGCCTCCACACAGTATAATGCCCCCATAGCTGCCTCCACACAGTATAATGTCCCCATAGCTGCCCCCACACAGTATAATGACCCCATAGCTGCCCCCACACAGTATAATGCCCCATAGCTGCCCCCACACAATATAATGCCCCCATAACTGCACCCACACAGTATAATGCCCCATAGCTGCCCCCACACAGTATAATGTCCCCATAGCTGCCACCACACAGTATAATATCCCCATAGCTGCCTCCACACAGTATAATGTCCCCATAGCTGCCTCCACACAGTATAATGTCCCCATAGCTGCCCCCACACAGTATAATGCCCCCATAGCTGCCCCCACACAGTATAATGTCCCCATAGCTGCCTCCACACAGTATAATGTCCCCATAGCTGCCTCCACACAGTATAATGCCCCCATAGCTGCCTCCACACAGTATAATGTCCCATAGCTGCCCCCACACAGTATAATGCCCCCATAGCTGCCCCCACACAGTATAATGCCCCCATAGCTGCCTCCACACAGTATAATGCCCCCATAGCTGCCTCCACACAGTATAATGTCCCCATAGCTGCCCCCACACAGTATAATGACCCCATAGCTGCCCCCACACAGTATAATGCCCCATAGCTGCCCCCACACAGTATAATGCCCCCATAACTGCACCCACACAGTATAATGCCCCATAGCTGCCCCCACACAGTATAATGTCCCCATAGCTGCCACCACACAGTATAATATCCCCATAGCTGCCTCCACACAGTATAATGTCCCCATAGCTGCCCCCACACAGTATAATGTCCCCATAGCTGCCTCCACACAGTATAATGTCCTCATAGCTGCCTCCACACAGTATAATGTCCCCATAGCTGCCTCCACACAGTATAATGTCCCCATAGCTGCCCCCACACAGTATAATGTCCCCATAGCTGCCTCCACACAGTACAATGTCCCCATAGCTGCCTCCACACAGTATAATGTCCCCATAGCTGCCTCCACACAGTATAATGTCCCCATAACTTCCCCCACACAGTATAATGTCCCCATAGCTGCCTCCACACAGTATAATGCCCCATAGCTGCCCCCACACAGTATAATGTCCCCATAGCTGCCTCCACACAGTATAATGTCCCCATAGCTGCCTCCACACAGTATAATGTCCCCATAGCTGCCTCCACACAGTATAATACCCCATAGCTGCCTCCACACAGTATAATACCCCATAGCTGCCCCCACACAGTATAATGTCCTCATAGCTGCCTCCACACAGTATAATGCCCCCATAGCTGCCTCCACACAGTATAATGTCCCCATAGCTGCCTCCACACAGTATAATGCCCCCATAGCTGCCTCCACACAGTATAATGTCCCCATAGCTGCCCCCACACAGTATAATGCCCCCATAGCTGCCCCCACACAGTATAATGCCCCCATAGCTGCCTCCACACAGTATAATGCCCCCATAGCTGCCTCCACACAGTATAATGTCCCCATAGCTGCCCCCACACAGTATAATGACCCCATAGCTGCCCCCACACAGTATAATGACCCCATAGCTGCCCCCACACAGTATAATGCCCCATAGCTGCCCCCACACAGTATAATGCCCCCATAACTGCACCCACACAGTATAATGCCCCATAGCTGCCCCCACACAGTATAATGTCCCCATAGCTGCCACCACACAGTATAATATCCCCATAGCTGCCTCCACACAGTATAATGTCCCCATAGCTGCCTCCACACAGTACAATGTCCCCATAGCTGCCTCCACACAGTATAATGTCCCCATAACTTCCCCCACACAGTATAATGTCCCCATAGCTGCCCCCACACAGTATAATGTCCCCATAGCTGCCTCCACACAGTATAATGCCCCCATAGCTGCCTCCACACAGTATAATGTCCCCATAGCTGCCCCCACACAGTATAATGTCCCCATAGCTGCCCCCACACAGTATAATGCCCCCATAGCTGCCCCCACACAGTATAATGCCCCCATAGCTGCCTCCACACAGTATAATGTCCTCATAGCTGCACCCACACAGTATAATGCCCCCATAGCTGCCTCCACACAGTATAATGCCCCATAGCTGCCCCCACACAGTATAATGTCCCCATAGCTGCCTCCACACAGTATAATGCCCCATAGCTGCCCCCACACAGTATAATGCCCCCATAGCTGCCTCCACACAGTATAATGTCCCCATAGCTGCCTCCACACAGTATAATGTCCTCATAGCTGCACCCACACAGTATAATGCCCCATAGCTGCCTCCACACAGTATAATGCCCCATAGCTGCCCCCACACAGTATAATGTCCCCATAGCTGCCTCCACACAGTATAATGCCCCATAGCTGCCCCCACACAGTATAATGCCGCCATAGTGCCTACTCACGCGGTGTAAGGCCGCCATCGTGCCTGCTCACGCGGTGTAAGGCCGCCATCGTGCCTGCTCACGCGGTGTAAGGCCGCCATCGTGCCTGCTCACGCGGTGTAAGGCCGCCATCGTGCCTGCTCACGCGGTGTAAGGCCGCCATCGTGCCTGCTCACGCGGTGTAAGGCCGCCATCGTGCCTGCTCACGCGGTGTAAGGCCGCCATCGTGCCTGCTCACGCGGTGTAAGGCCGCCATCGTGCCTGCTCACGCGGTGTAAGGCCGCCATCGTGCCTGCTCACGCGGTGTAAGGCCGCCATCGTGCCTGCTCACGCGGTGTAAGGCCGCCATCGTGCCTGCTCACGCGGTGTAAGGCCGCCATCGTGCCTGCTCACGCGGTGTAAGGCCGCCATCGTGCCTGCTCACGCGGTGTAAGGCCGCCATCGTCCTGCTCACGCGGTGTAAGGCCGCCATCGTGCCTGCTCACGCGGTGTAAGGCCGCCATCGTGCCTGCTCACGCGGTGTAAGGCCGCCATCGTGCCTGCTCACGCGGTGTAAGGCCGCCATCGTGCCTGCTCACGCGGTGTAAGGCCGCCATCGTGCCTGCTCACGCGGTGTAAGGCCGCCATCGTGCCTGCTCACGCGGTGTAAGGCCGCCATCGTGCCTGCTCACGCGGTGTAAGGCCGCCATAGTGCCTGCTCACGCGGTGTAAGGCCGCCATAGTGCCTGCTCACGCGGCTTAAGGCCGCCATAGTGCCTGCTCACGCGGCGTAGGGCCGCCATCGTGCCTGCTCACGCGGCGTAGGGCCGCCATCGTGCCTGCTCACGCGGCGTAGGGCCGCCATCGTGCCTGCTCACGCGGCGTGGGGCCGCCATCGTGCCTGCTCACGCGGTGTGGGGCCGCCATCGTGCCTGCTCACGCGGTGTGGGGCCGCCATCGTGCCTGCTCACGCGGTGTGGGGCCGCCATCGTGCCTGCTCACGCGGTGTGGGGCCGCCATCGTGCCTGCTCACGCGGTGTGGGGCCGCCATCGTGCCTGCTCACGCGGTGTGGGGCCGCCATCGTGCCTGCTCACGCGGTGTGGGGCCGCCATCGTGCCTGCTCACGCGGTGTGGGGCCGCCATCGTGCCTGCTCACGCGGTGTGGGGCCGCCATCGTGCCTGCTCACGCGGTGTGGGGCCGCCATCGTGCCTGCTCACGCGGTGTGGGGCCGCCATCGTGCCTGCTCACGCGGTGTGGGGCCGCCATCGTGCCTGCTCACGCGGTGTGGGGCCGCCATCGTGCCTGCTCACGCGGTGTGGGGCCGCCATCGTGCCTGCTCACGCGGTGTGGGGCCGCCATCGTGCCTGCTCACGCGGTGTGGGGCCGCCATCGTGCCTGCTCACGCGGTGTGGGGCCGCCATCGTGCCTGCTCACGCGGTGTGGGGCCGCCATCGTGCCTGCTCACGCGGTGTGGGGCCGCCATCGGGCCTACTCACGCGCTGTAGGGCCGCCATAGGGCCTACTCACACGCTGTAGTGCCCACACAGCTGCCCCCACACTGTATAATTCCCCCAAAGCTCTAGTACTAGATCCAGTTATATTTATAGTAATATCATCTCCAGTACTTGTTATATTTATAGTGATATCATCTCCAGTACTAGAACCAGTTATATTTATAGTGATATCATCTCCAGTACTAGAACCAGTTATATTTATAGTGATATCATCTCCAGTACTTGTTATATTTATAGTGATATCATCTCTAGTACTAGATCCAGTTATATTTATAGTGATATCATCTCCAGTACTAGATCCAGTTATATTTATAGTGATATCATCTCCAGTACTAGAGCCAGTTATATTTATAGTGATATCATCTCCAGTACTAGAACCAGTTATATTTATAGTGATATCATCTCCAGTACTAGATCCAGTTATATTTATAGTGATATCATCTCCAGTACTAGATCCAGTTATATTTATAGTGATATCATCTCCAGTACTAGATCCAGTTATATTTATAGTGATATCATCTCTAGTACTAGAACCAGTTATATTTATAGTGATATCATCTCCAGTACTAGAGCCAGTTATATTTATAGTGATATCATCTCTAGTACTAGAACCAGTTATATTTATAGTGATATCATCTCCAGTACTAGATCCAGTTATATTTATAGTGATATCCTCTCCAGTACTAGATCCAGTTATATTTATAGTGATATCATCTCCAGTACTAGATCCAGTTATATTTATAGTGATATCATCTCCAGTACTAGATCCAGTTATATTTATAGTGATATCATCTCCAGTACTAGATCCAGTTATATTTATAGTGATATCATCTCTAGTACTAGAACCAGTTATATTTATAGTGATATCATCTCCAGTACTAGATCCAGTTATATTTATAGTGATATCATCTCTAGTACTAGATCCAGTTATATTTATAGTGATATCTCCAGTACTAGAACCAGTTATATTTATAGTGATATCTCTAGTACTAGAACCAGTTATATTTATAGTGATATCATCTCTAGTACTAGAACCAGTTATATTTATAGTGATATCATCTCCAGTACTAGATCCAGTTATATTTATAGTGATATCATCTCCAGTACTAGATCCAGTTATATTTATAGTAACATCATCTCCTCATCTAGAACCAGTGATATTTGCAGTTCTACTGTGTCGGGACGCGCTAGGGTTATCTTTTCTCCTGGGTGGAGGAAGTCGGGACGCGCTAGGGTTATCTTTTCTCCTGGGTGGAGGATGTCGGGACGCGCTAGGGTTAGATCTGCCGCAGGAAGAATCTCCGATAAGGGAAACATTTCGTCTGCCGAGAGTTTCCCGTTTTTGCGTTTATTGTCCTCTATGTTTCTGCCGCCATTCCTCTGAGCTCCGAGCTGGGAAGCCTCTCAGGGTTTGTGCTTCACGCGAGGGTCGCTGTGCTGGATTTCTTACCTAGGCCGAGCTGCCTCAATGATTCATCCTGATTGGTTATAATACTGAGTAATGGTGGATGTTCGTGATGCCAAGTGAGATTGTTCCCTCTGAGACTTATACATGACATAATGAATATGATGCGGCTCCTCCATGTGGTCACCTTATGCCTTGTTCCCACCAGTGGGTCGCCCGCTCTCGCCCTGCGTCAGATCGCCAAGAGTCCTGCTGGGACCTGGTTACTGAGATGGCGGCTGACATTCTGCAACTTCTGGAGTCTGACAACGATGGAATTCGCACGCATGCGGTGAAGTTTGTGGAGAGTTTGATCGTGACTTTGTCCGCCCGTACTGCAGATAGTGAAATTCCCAAGAGGCAGGAGGGAGATATCAGCCTGGAGCAGATTCCTACAGATCACCCCTTCCTGAAGTTCAGTACGTATTTGCAATCCCCTTTTTAGATTAATTATTTTTGTCCTGCCATTGCGGATTTGTCTGGGGTTTAGCCGCTCGCCCCTGGGCGTGGTGGGGCGAGACCTATATCACTCTTGGGTGTATTTGGTGATATTGTTGACCGTTTTCTGGTTTGTCTGTAGATATATTAAGAGATGTTGGGAAACAAGCCCTGAAAGAGCTCCTGAAATTCATGGCTCACCCTGCCATCTCCAGCATCAACCTTACTGCGGCACTCGGTTCTTTGGCATCAATCGCTCGTCAGAGACCGATCTTCATGACGGAGGTCATTCAGGCCTATGAGACTCTGCATGGTGAGGTGATGGGTGACGCACGACCTGGACCGTCACTGTGTCCGCACAGGAGATGCCAAATGTTCTCGTCGGCTGTTCTCATTTTCCTTTTGACGTTTTTTTTTAGCAAACTTACCTCCAACTCTGGCCAAATCTCAAGTGAGCAGCGTTCGAAAAAACCTGAAGTTGCAGTTACTTAGTGTTCTCCGGCATCCGTCGTCTTGTGAATACCAGGGGCCCATTACCACCCTACTAATGGATCTGGGTACTGGTCAGGCAGAGATTACTCGCCACATGCCTCCACCTCGGGAGCTTGGTCGCAAGAGGACCAGGGAAAGTGGAGAAGGAGGCCAGAAGAAGAGCCGAACAGGTGAGCTAGTCCATAGGATGAGGGCGTAGAGAATTGGTGCCAGTCCTAGGGGGTAACCGAGCAGGAAAAGGAGCGGCGTCCTCCGGTTATACGGTAGCAGCTGAAAATCCAAATAATAGGGGGCGTAAATAAGAAGATTAAGGCGATGTTCACACGGCATGTGTTCAGACTGAAAAATTCAAGGTTGAATTTAAGAGAGAACATCGAATTGCAGGTGTTTTTGGAGCTGAATTTCAGTGTTTGGTTTTTATAAAGTATTTTCAGGTGTTTTTTCAAAGCATTTTTTTTTTGTACTTTTAATGGAAAATCTGCTTTTGTTTCACGTAATTACATGTCCATTCCTTTTTTATGAAGCGTATTTCTGCAAAACATTTTTAATTAAGCATAAGAATGTGCCACATCTGCTCTTCCCCTTGTAAATCAATAGGACACGTATTTCGGAGCGTAATACAAGCGTTTTAAAGCTCTAAATTGCGCATGAAAATAAGACCTGTAAAAAAACATCGGAATCGGTTATTTTCTCTCTCAATAAAGCACTTGTAAGGCCAAATCTTTAGGGCACAGTGTCGGTCACCACACTATAGGGGATAGGTTAACCCCTTCCCTCTGTGGCCACTTTTGACCTTCCTGACAAAGCCTCATTTGTTTCAGATCTGACGTGTCGCTTTATGTGGTAATAACTCCGGGATGTTTTCACCTTTCCATGCGATTCTGAGATTGTTTTCTTGTGACACATTGGACTTTATGTTACTTACAAAATTTGCTCGACACATTCAGTATTTAACCCCTTCGCGCTCAGCGACGTACTATTCCGTCGCGCTAACCAATACGTTCGCGCTCAGCGACGGAATAGTACGTCGCGGGAGTAACGGCCATTTCGGCCGTCCTCCCGACACATACAGGAGCTGTGACAGCTGCTGTTTCGTACAGCAGCTGCCGCAGCTCCTACATCGGGGAACGATCGCTTTGTCCCCGCTGATTAACCCCTGAAAAGCCGTGTTCAATTGTGATCACGGATTTTTAGGGGTTAAGCTGCCATCGCCGGCCTGCTACGCGATAGCGGCTGGCGAAGGTGGCCATGGCAACCGGACACCAAACAATGGCGTCCGGCTCTGCCATCGACGGAAGCCTAGTGGGTCCTGACGAAGTCAGGACCCACTATGCTTGCTGTCAGTGAGTAGCTGACAGCTCTGATACACTGCACTACGCATGTAGTGCAGTGTATTAGAATAGCGATCAGGGCCTCCTGCCCTCGAGTCCCCGAGTGGGACAAAGTAATAAAGTAAAAAAAAAGGTGTAAAAATAAGGCCTCATTCACACGACAGGGTCCGAGTGCCGGCCGGGAAAATCGGCCGTTTTTGGCCGATTTTCCCGGCCGGTTAGCATCCGTTCCGATTCCGTTCCGGGCCGAGTTGCCGTTTTTACCGGCCGATTTGCATCCGTTTTTTTCCCTGTCCGTTTTAAAATCGGATGAATTTCATTTAAATTTGTTGCCACACACAGCCCTTTGTAGATAATGCCACAGCCCCCCTGGTAGGTAATGCCACCCAGCCCCCTGTTGGTGATGCCACACAGCCCCCTGTAGGTAATGCCACCCAGCCCCCTGTAGGTGATGCCACCCAGCCCCCTGTAGGTGATGCCACCCAGCCCCCTGTAGGTGATGCCACCCAGCCCCCTGTAGGTGATGCCACCCAGCCCCCTGTAGGTGATGCCACCCAGCCCCCTGTAGGTGATGCCACCCACCCTGCCCCCTGTAGGTGATGCCGCCCACCCTGCCCCCTGTAGGTGATGCCGCCCACCCTGCCCCCTGTAGGTGATGCCGCCCACCCTGCCCCCTGTAGGTGATGCCGCCCACCCTGCCCCCTGTAGGTGATGCCGCCCACCCTGCCCCCTGTAGGTGATGCCGCCCACCCTGCCCCCTGTAGGTGATGCCGCCCAGCCCCCTGTAGGTGATGCCGCCAAGTCCCCTGTAGGTTACACCCATCCCCCCCCCCTTCCAGGAGAAGTCACTGACTTCAATGTCCATATATGGACAGTGTAGTCACTGACTTCTCCTGAAGAGGAATTCCCTGCCACAGGTCGGGAATTCCGCTTCAGAAGTGAGTGACGTCACTGTGTCCATATATGGACAGTGTAGTCACTCACTTCTCCTGTAGCGGAATCCCCGGCCATAGAGTCGTGGATTCCGCTGCAGAAGTACGTGACTTTGCTGTGTCCATATATGGACAGTGTAGTCATGCACTTCTCCTGTAGCGGCTTCCCCGGCCATAGAGTCGTGGATTCCGCTGCAGAAGTACGTGACTTTGCTGTGTCCATATATGGACAGTGTAGTCATGCACTTCTCCTGTAGCGGAATCACCAATCCCCGGCCGGGGATTGGGGATTCCGACTCCTACAGCGAGCAATAAAAGACCCTCCTCCTCCTCCTCACATGCACTCTGCACTGTGAGGAGGAGGAGAGAGAGTGCGCGAGCGACGGTAGACCCGGCCATCACTCGGGACACATTCCGGTGATGGCCGGGTATTACCCGGCCCCATAGACTTCTATGGGAGCCGGGCGGCCGGGCACCCGGCCGAAAATAGAGCATGTCCTATTTTTTGACGGCCGGTTTTCCCGGCCGTCAAAAAATCGGTCGTGCTAATAGCCCCATTAGGGGTCTATTATTCCTAATGCAGCCGGGTGCCGGCCGATTTATGAACGGCCGGCACCCGGCCGGGAAACCCTGTCGTGTGAATCCCGCCTAAGAAAATAAATGTTTTAAAAGTAATAAAATTAAAAATCCCCCTTTTTACCTTATCAGTCCTTTATTATTAATAAAAATATATAAACAAACAAATAAACTTTACATAATTGGTATCGCCGCGTCCGTAACGGCCTGAACTACAAAATGATTTCGTTATTTATCCCGCACGGTGAACGCCGTAAAAGAAAATAATAATAAACCGTACCAGAATCACAATTGTTTGGTCACTTCACCTCCTAAAAAATGGAATAAAAAGAGATCAAAAAGTCGTATGTACCGAAAAATGGTCCTGATGGAAACTACAGTTCGTTACGCAAAAAATAAGTCCTCGCACGGCTTTATTGATGGAAAAAGAAAAAAGTTCTGGCTCTTAGAATAAAGTAACACAAAAAGTGAATGATTTATTACAAAACGTATTTTATTGAGCAAACGCCATAAAACATAAAAAACTATAAACATCTGGTATCGGCGTAATCGTATCGCCCCGCAGAATAAAGTGACTGTCATTTATAGCGCACGGTGAACGCTGTAATAACTATAAACATCTGGTATCGCCGTAATCACATCACCGCAGAATAACGTGACTGTCATTTATACCGCACGGTGACCTGTAATAACTATATACACCTGATATCACCGTAATCATATCACCGCAGAATAACGTGACTGTCATTTATACCGCACGGTGACCTGTAATAACTATATACACCTGATATCACCGTAATCACATCACCGCAGAATAACGTGACTGTCATTTATACCGCACGGAGACCTGTAATAACTATATACACCTGATATCACCGTAATCATATCACCGCAGAATAACGTGACTGTCATTTATACCGCACGGTGACCTGTAATAACTATATACACCTGATATCACCGTAATCATATCACCGCAGAATAACGTGACTGTCATTTATACCACACGGTGACCTGTAATAACTATATACACCTGATATCACCGTAATCACATCACCGCAGAATAACGTGACTGTCATTTATACCGCACGGAGACCTGTAATAACTATATACACCTGATATCACCGTAATCACATCACCGCAGAATAACGTGACTGTCATTTATACCGCACGGTGACCTGTAATAACTATATACACCTGATATCACCGTAATCACATCACCGCAGAATAACGTGACTGTCATTTATACCGCACGGTGACCTGTAATAACTATATACACCTGATATCACCGTAATCACATCACCGCAGAATAACGTGACTGTCATTTATACCGCACGGTGACCTGTAATAACTATATACACCTGATATCACCGTAATCACCGCAGAATAACGTGACTGTCATTTATACCGCACGGAGACCTGTAATAACTATATACACCTGATATCACCGTAATCATATCACCGCAGAATAACGTGACTGTCATTTATACCGCACGGAGACCTGTAATAACTATATACACCTGATATCACCGTAATCACCGCAGAATAACGTGACTGTCATTTATACCGCACGGAGACCTGTAATAACTATATACACCTGATATCACCGTAATCATATCACCGCAGAATAACGTGACTGTCATTTATACCGCACGGAGACCTGTAATAACTATATACACCTGATATCACCGCAGAATAACGTGACTGTCATTTATACCACACGGTGACCTGTAATAACTATATACACCTGATATCACCGTAATCATATCACCGCAGAATAACGTGACTGTCATTTATACCGCACGGAGACCTGTAATAACTATATACACCTGATATCACCGTAATCACATCACCGCAGAATAACGTGACTGTCATTTATACCGCACGGTGACCTGTAATAACTATATACACCTGATATCACCGTAATCACATCACCGCAGAATAACGTGACTGTCATTTATACCGCACGGTGACCTGTAATAACTATATACACCTGATATCACCGTAATCATATCACCGCAGAATAACGTGACTGTCATTTATACCGCACGGAGACCTGTAATAACTATATACACCTGATATCACCGTAATCATATCACCGCAGAATAACGTGACTGTCATTTATACCGCACGGTGACCTGTAATAACTATATACACCTGATATCACCGTAATCATATCACCGCAGAATAACGTGACTGTCATTTATACCGCACGGAGACCTGTAATAACTATATACACCTGATATCACCGTAATCACATCACCGCAGAATAACGTGACTGTCATTTATACCGCACGGTGACCTGTAATAACTATATACACCTGATATCACCGTAATCACATCACCGCAGAATAACGTGACTGTCATTTATACCGCACGGAGACCTGTAATAACTATATACACCTGATATCACCGTAATCACATCACCGCAGAATAACGTGACTGTCATTTATACCACATGGTGACCTGTAATAACTATATACACCTGATATCACCATAATCACATCACCGCAGAATAACATGACTGTCATTTATACCGCACGGTGACCTGTAATAACTATATACACCTGATATCACCATAATCACATCACCGCAGAATAACATGACTGTCATTTATACCGCACGGAGACCTGTAATAACTATATACACCTGATATCACCGTAATCACATCACCGCAGAATAACGTGACTGTCATTTATACCGCACGGAGACCTGTAATAACTATATACACCTGATATCACCGTAATCATATCACCGCAGAATAACGTGACTGTCATTTATACCGCACGGAGACCTGTAATAACTATATACACCTGATATCACCGTAATCACCGCAGAATAACGTGACTGTCATTTATACCGCACGGAGACCTGTAATAACTATATACACCTGATATCACCGTAATCACATCACCGCAGAATAACGTGACTGTCATTTATACCGCACGGTGACCTGTAATAACTATATACACCTGATATCACCGTAATCACATCACCGCAGAATAACGTGACTATCATTTATACCGCACGGAGACCTGTAATAACTATATACACCTGATATCACCGTAATCATATCACCGCAGAATAACGTGACTGTCATTTATAGCGCACGGTGACCTGTAATAACTATATACACCTGATATCACCGTAATCACATCACCGCAGAATAACGTGACTGTCATTTATACCGCACGGTGACCTGTAATAACTATATACACCTGATAT
Source organism: Rhinoderma darwinii (assembly GCF_050947455.1). NCBI lineage: Eukaryota > Metazoa > Chordata > Amphibia > Anura > Rhinodermatidae > Rhinoderma > Rhinoderma darwinii. The sequence goes on from NW_027463598.1 coordinate 29,177, forward strand.
CACCGTAATCACATCACCGCAGAATAACGTGACTGTCATTTATACCGCACGGTGACCTGTAATAACTATATACACCTGATATCACCGTAATCACATCACCGCAGAATAACGTGACTGTCATTTATACCGCACGGAGACCTGTAATAACTATATACACCTGATATCACCGTAATCACATCACCGCAGAATAACGTGACTGTCATTTATACCGCACGGAGACCTGTAATAACTATATACACCTGATATCACCGTAATCATATCACCGCAGAATAACGTGACTGTCATTTATACCACACGGAGACCTGTAATAACTATATACACCTGATATCACCGTAATCACCGCAGAATAACGTGACTGTCATTTATACCGCACGGTGACCTGTAATAACTATATACACCTGATATCACCGTAATCACATCACCGCAGAATAACGTGACTGTCATTTATACCGCACGGTGACCTGTAATAACTATATACACCTGATATCACCGTAATCACATCACCGCAGAATAACGTGACTGACATTTATACCGCACAGTGACCTGTAATAACTATATACACCTGATATCACCGTAATCACATCACCGCAGAATAACGTGACTGTCATTTATACCGCACGGTGACCTGTAATAACTATATACACCTGATATCACCATAATCACATCACCGCAGAATAACGTGACTGTCATTTATACCGCACGGTGACCTGTAATAACTATATACACCTGATATCACCGTAATCACATCACCGCAGAATAACGTGACTGACATTTATACCGCACGGTGACCTGTAATAACTATATACACCTGATATCACCGTAATCACATCACCGCAGAATAACGTGACTGTCATTTATACCGCACGGAGACCTGTAATAACTATATACACCTGATATCACCGTAATCACATCACCGCAGAATAACGTGACTGTCATTTATACCGCACGGAGACCTGTAATAACTATATACACCTGATATCACCGTAATCACATCACCGCAGAATAACGTGACTGTCATTTATACCGCACGGAGACCTGTAATAACTATATACACCTGATATCACCGCAGAATAACGTGACTGTCATTTATACCGCACGGTGACCTGTAATAACTATATACACCTGATATCACCGTAATCACATCACCGCAGAATAACGTGACTGTCATTTATACCGCACGGTGACCTGTAATAACTATATACACCTGATATCACCGTAATCATATCACCGCAGAATAACGTGACTGTCATTTATACCGCACGGTGACCTGTAATAACTATATACACCTGATATCACCGTAATCACATCACCGCAGAATAACGTGACTGTCATTTATACCGCACGGAGACCTGTAATAACTATATACACCTGATATCACCGTAATCACCGCAGAATAACGTGACTGTCATTTATACCGCACGGTGACCTGTAATAACTATATACACCTGATATCACCGTAATCACATCACCGCAGAATAACGTGACTGTCATTTATACCGCACGGTGACCTGTAATAACTATATACACCTGATATCACCGTAATCATATCACCGCAGAATAACGTGACTGTCATTTATACCGCACGGTGACCTGTAATAACTATATACACCTGATATCACCGTAATCACATCACCGCAGAATAACGTGACTGTCATTTATACCGCACGGTGACCTGTAATAACTATATACACCTGATATCACCGTAATCACATCACCGCAGAATAACGTGACTGTCATTTATACCGCACGGAGACCTGTAATAACTATATACACCTGATATCACCGTAATCACATCACCGCAGAATAACGTGACTGTCATTTATACCGCACGGAGACCTGTAATAACTATATACACCTGATATCACCGTAATCACATCACCGCAGAATAACGTGACTGTCATTTATACCGCACGGTGACCTGTAATAACTATATACACCTGATATCACCATAATCACATCACCGCAGAATAACGTGACTGTCATTTATACCGCACGGTGACCTGTAATAACTATATACACCTGATATCACCGTAATCACATCACCGCAGAATAACGTGACTGACATTTATACCGCACGGTGACCTGTAATAACTATATACACCTGATATCACCGTAATCACATCACCGCAGAATAACGTGACTGTCATTTATACCGCACGGAGACCTGTAATAACTATATACACCTGATATCACCGTAATCACATCACCGCAGAATAACGTGACTGTCATTTATACCGCACGGAGACCTGTAATAACTATATACACCTGATATCACCGTAATCACATCACCGCAGAATAACGTGACTGTCATTTATACCGCACGGTGACCTGTAATAACTATATACACCTGATATCACCGTAATCACATCACCGCAGAATAACGTGACTGTCATTTATACCGCACGGAGACCTGTAATAACTATATACACCTGATATCACCGCAGAATAACGTGACTGTCATTTATACCGCACGGTGACCTGTAATAACTATATACACCTGATATCACCGTAATCACATCACCGCAGAATAACGTGACTGTCATTTATACCGCACGGTGACCTGTAATAACTATATACACCTGATATCACCGTAATCACATCACCGCAGAATAACGTGACTGTCATTTATACCGCACGGTGAACGCTGTAAAAATAATAGAATAAAAAAACAATAGTAGAATTGCTGTTTTTTAGTCACCACGCCACCTAAAAATAGAATAAAAACTGATCACAAACCGCATGCACCGCATGAAAACTACAATGAATTCCTCAAGGGGTCTAGTTTCCAAAATGGGGTCACTTTTGGGGGGTTCCCAATGTTTTGGCACCACAAGACCTCTTCAAACCGGACATGGGGCCTAATAATGAGGCCCCATAATCCTCTAGTCGCTCCTTTGCTTCGGAGGCCGGCGCTTCAGTCCTCACCGCCCGAGGGCCACATGGGGGATATTTCCCTAAACTGCAGAATCCGGGCAATACGTATTAAGTTGCGTTTCTCTGATAAAACTTTTTGTGTTATAAAAAAAATGGTATAAAGAGGATTTTCTGACAAAAAAAAAAATGTAAATGTCACCTCTACTTTGCTCTAAATTCCTGTGAAACACATAAAGGGTTCATAAACTTTCTACACGCTGTTGTGAATACTTTGAGGGTCTAGTTTCTAAAATGGGGTGTTTCATAGGGGTTTCTAATATCTGGGCCCCTCAAAGCAACTTCAGAACTGAACTGGAACCTAAAAAAATAAATAAATGAGGCAATACTTCGCTTCTTACATTATACTGATAATGAGCCGTGCCCCCCCCCCTCCACCCCGAGATGACCCCAGTTTTGACCGTTTGTATAAACGGAGACCCCTATTAGACCGTTTCAGTGCCCGGTTTTCCCAGCATTCACCCCTGAGACGTGTATTTCTATTGATGAGCCCTTGGTACATTTTAAAGGGAGGGTTCAATTCCGCGAGCACCCGCCGGGTAAGAGGGCAAGGTATGGCGTGAAGATGTAGAAGCTGCGAGAGTGCATCAGGGTATACCTACAGGTTTAGGATATATGAAGGGAAGGACACCAGTGCTCAGCCCCCAGAATGCCCCCCCCCCCCCTTACTGGGAGTTAATGCAAAAATTGTGTGGGATTTGGAGCACCCACTGCTGGACCAGGGTCACCACCTCTACCTGGATAATTTTTATACCAGCGTCCCGCTCTTCAGGTCCCTCGCTGCCAGGAGTCCTGCGGCATTCGGCACTGCTAGAAGAAATCTGAGAGGCCTCCCTAAGACTCTGCAGGGCAAACAAGAAGGGGTGAGAGCCGGGCACAATCCCGTAGCAACATATTGTGTGTCACATACAAGACAAGAGAGATGTCACACCAGTACCCATGTACCTGTACAGAGACCCCCAAACCGGACTGCATCCTGGTCTACAATAGGTACATGGGAGGGGTGGACTTGTCAGCGCCATGCGGTGTGGTATAAGAAGCCGGCCGGGCACCTCATACAGATGGCATTATACAATGTGTACGTGCTACGTCCATGTGCAGAAAAGAGGGGAACTTTCCGGGAATTTCAAGAGGGGGTTATCAAGAACCTAATATGTAGGGACCAGGAAGGGGGGGAGGGGCACCCAGTACTTCTGGAAGCGGGGCCACACGCATCGTACCAGGGCATCACTTTCCAGGAGAATTTCCCCAAACTGGCAAGAAGGGAAAAAGTCAAGAGGTGCAAAGTCTGTTATAAGAAGGGGATAAGGGAGGACACGATATATCAATGTGACGCGTGTCCCGAAAAACCAGGGCTCTGTATGAAAGAGTGCTTCAAAATTTATCATACATCCCTTGATTTTTAATCTACCCCAGTTTTACTTACCCTGATGCCCTCCGCACATCTTTTCCCCCTCATCTTTCCCTTCTGAGCCCTGCTGTGTGCCCAGGCAGCTGATAACAGCCACATGTAGGGTATTGCCATACCCAGGAGAACCCACATTACAGTTTATGGGGTGTAGGTCTCCGATCACAATGCTCACTACACCTCTAGATGAATTTTTGGTTTAGGGACTACTATAGTTTCTTCTCTATTATAAAAAAAAAAAAAGGGAGGTTAGCCACACATATATCTTTTATAATCCGGAGCAATCTAATTCAGACATAATTTGTCATAGTGCGCCAATTTAGGGGACTTTGGCGCAACATCACTTTTCATCTAACATTGTTTTTAATATAAATGTAACAATAAAGTATTTTTTATTTTTTTGTAATTACAAAACACACTACTTTTCCCACTCCCCATTCCTTTATTCATGTACCTCTAGATTAATGCCTTAAGGGTGTCGTTTTTAAAACGGGGTCACTTCTTGCGGGTTTCAACTGTACTGGTACCTCAGGGGCTTCTGCATACATGACTTCACACCAGAAAATCCCCAGTAGGCCACATGGTGCTCCTTTCCTTCTGAGCCCTCCCATGGGCCCAAACAGCAGTTTATCACCACAAATGAGGTACTGCCGCACTCAGGACAAACTGTGCAACAGAATGGGGTATTGCTGCACTCAGGACAAATTGGGAAACAGAATGGGGTATTTTGTTCCCTGTGAAAATAAGAAATTTTGATCACAAATTACATATTATTGGAAAAACTTTAATTTTTTAAAATTTCACAGCCCAATTCAAATGCGCGCTGTGAAAAAACTGTGCGGTCAAAATGGTCACAACACCCATAAATGAATTCCTTGAGGGGTGTAGTTTCCAAAATGGGGTCACTATTGGGGGATTCCTACTGTTTTGGCACCTCAACACCTCTTTACACCCGGCATGCTGCCTAAAATATATTCTAATAAAAAAGAGGCCACAAAATCCACCAGGTGCTTCTTTGCTTCTGGGGCTTGTGTTTTATTCCATGAGCCACTAGAGCCACATGTGGGACATTTCTAAAAACTGCAGAATCTGGACAATACATATTTAGTGGTGTTTCTCTGGTAAAACCTTCCGTGTTACAGAAAAAAATGTAATACAATTGAAATTCAGCAAGAAAAGTTACATTTGCAAATTTCACCTCCACTTTGCTTTAATTCCTGTGAAATGCCTGAAGGGTTCAAAAACTTTCTAAATGCTGTTGTGAATACTTTGAGGGGTCTAGTTTTCAAAATGGGGTGTTTTATTGGGGGTTTCTAATACATAGGCCCCTCAAAGCCACTTCAGAACTGAACAGGTACCTTAACCCCTTCCCGCTCCTTGACGTACTATTACGTCATGGCAGCTGTATCGTTCGCGCTCCATGCCGTAATAGTACGTCTCAGGAGTAACGGCCGTTTCGGCCGTCCTCCCGACACATACAGGAGCTGTGACGCTGCTGTCTTGTTCAGCAGCTGTCACAGCTCCTACAGCGGGGACCGATCGCTGTGTCCCCGCTGATTAACCCCTTAAAAGCCGCGTTCTATAGAGATCGCGGCTTTTTAGGGGTTAAGCTGCCATCGCCGGCCTGCTACGCGACAGCGGCCGGCGATGGTGACTATGGCAACCGGACACCAAACAATGGCGTCCGGCTCTGCCATCGACGGAAGCCTAGTGGGTCCTGACAACGTCAGGACCCACTATGCTTGCTGTCAGTGAGTAGCTGACAGTTCTAATACACTGCACTACGCATGTAGTGCAGTGTATTAGAATAGCGATCAGGGCCTCCTGCCCTCATGTCCCCTAGTGGGACAAAGTAATAAAGTAAAAAAAAAGTTAAAAAAAGATGTGTAAAAATAAGAAAATAAAAGTTTTAAAAGTAATAAAATTAAAAGTCCCACTTTTTCCCTTATCAGGCCTTTATTATTAATAAAAATATATAAACAAACAAATAAACTATACATAATTGGTATCGCCGCGTCCGTAACGGCCTGAACTACAAAATTATTTTGTTATTTATCCCGCACGGTGAACGCCGTAAAAAAAAATATTAATAAACCGTACCACAATCACAATTGTTTGGTCACTTCACCTCCCAAAAAATGGAATAAAAAGAGATCAAAAAGTCGCATGTACCGAAAAATGGTACTGATTGAAACTACAGTTCGTTACGCAAAAAATAAGTCCTCGCACGGCTTTATTGATTGAAAAATAAAAAAGTTCTGGCTCTTAGAATAAGGTAACACAAAAAGTGAATGATTGTTTACAAAACGTATTTTATTGTGCAAACGCCATAAGACATAAAAAAAAACTATAAACATCTGGTATCGGCGTAATCGTATCGCCCCGCAGAATAAAGTGAATGTGTCATTTATAGCGCACGGTGAACGCTGTAAAAAAAAAAGTATACAAAAACAATAGTAGAATTGCTGTTTTTTAGTCACCACGCCACCTAAAAATGGAATAAAAACTGATCAAAAAGCCGCATGCACCCCAAGAAAACTACAATGGATTCCTCAAGGGGTCTAGTTTCCAAATTGGGGTCACTTTTGGGGGGTTTCCAATGTTTTGGCACCACAAGACCTCTTCAAACCGGACATGGTGCCTAATAAAAAAGAGGCCTCAAAATCCACTGGGTGCTCCTTTGCTTCGGAGGCCGGTGCTTCAGTCCATTACCACACTAGGGCCACATGTGGGATATTTCTCTAAACTGCAGAATCTGGGCAATAAGTATTGAGTTGCGTTTCTCTGATAAATCCTTTTGTGTTATAAAAAAAATGGTATAAAAAGAGTAAATTTCACCTCTACTTTGCTCTAAATTTCTGTGAAACACCTAAAGGGTTCATAAACTTTCTACATGCTGTTGTGAATACTTTGAGGGGTCTAGTTTCTAAAATGGGGTGTTTGATAGGGGTTTCTAATATATGGGCCCCTCAAAGCAACTTCAGAAATGAACTGGAACCTAAAAAAATAAATAAATGAGGCAATACTTCGCTTCTTACATTATACTGATAATGAGCCGTGCCCCCCCCCCTCCACCCCGAGATGACCCCAGTTTTGACCGTTTGTATAAACGGAGACCCCTATTAGACCGTTTCAGTGCCCGGTTTTCCCAGCATTCACCCCTGAGACGTGTATTTCTATTGATGAGCCCTTGGTACATTTTAAAGGGAGGGTTCAATTCCGCGAGCACCCGCCGGGTAAGAGGGCAAGGTATGGCGTGAAGATGTAGAAGCTGCGAGAGTGCATCAGGGTATACCTACAGGTTTAGGATATATGAAGGGAAGGACACCAGTGCTCAGCCCCCAGAATGCCCCCCCCCCCCCTTACTGGGAGTTAATGCAAAAATTGTGTGGGATTTGGAGCACCCACTGCTGGACCAGGGTCACCACCTCTACCTGGATAATTTTTATACCAGCGTCCCGCTCTTCAGGTCCCTCGCTGCCAGGAGTCCTGCGGCATTCGGCACTGCTAGAAGAAATCTGAGAGGCCTCCCTAAGACTCTGCAGGGCAAACAAGAAGGGGTGAGAGCCGGGCACAATCCCGTAGCAACATATTGTGTGTCACATACAAGACAAGAGAGATGTCACACCAGTACCCATGTACCTGTACAGAGACCCCCAAACCGGACTGCATCCTGGTCTACAATAGGTACATGGGAGGGGTGGACTTGTCAGCGCCATGCGGTGTGGTATAAGAAGCCGGCCGGGCACCTCATACAGATGGCATTATACAATGTGTACGTGCTACGTCCATGTGCAGAAAAGAGGGGAACTTTCCGGGAATTTCAAGAGGGGGTTATCAAGAACCTAATATGTAGGGACCAGGAAGGGGGGGAGGGGCACCCAGTACTTCTGGAAGCGGGGCCACACGCATCGTACCAGGGCATCACTTTCCAGGAGAATTTCCCCAAACTGGCAAGAAGGGAAAAAGTCAAGAGGTGCAAAGTCTGTTATAAGAAGGGGATAAGGGAGGACACGATATATCAATGTGACGCGTGTCCCGAAAAACCAGGGCTCTGTATGAAAGAGTGCTTCAAAATTTATCATACATCCCTTGATTTTTAATCTACCCCAGTTTTACTTACCCTGATGCCCTCCGCACATCTTTTCCCCCTCATCTTTCCCTTCTGAGCCCTGCTGTGTGCCCAGGCAGCTGATAACAGCCACATGTAGGGTATTGCCATACCCAGGAGAACCCACATTACAGTTTATGGGGTGTAGGTCTCCGATCACAATGCTCACTACACCTCTAGATGAATTTTTGGTTTAGGGACTACTATAGTTTCTTCTCTATTATAAAAAAAAAAAAAGGGAGGTTAGCCACACATATATCTTTTATAATCCGGAGCAATCTAATTCAGACATAATTTGTCATAGTGCGCCAATTTAGGGGACTTTGGCGCAACATCACTTTTCATCTAACATTGTTTTTAATATAAATGTAACAATAAAGTATTTTTTATTTTTTTGTAATTACAAAACACACTACTTTTCCCACTCCCCATTCCTTTATTCATGTACCTCTAGATTAATGCCTTAAGGGTGTCGTTTTTAAAACGGGGTCACTTCTTGCGGGTTTCAACTGTACTGGTACCTCAGGGGCTTCTGCATACATGACTTCACACCAGAAAATCCCCAGTAGGCCACATGGTGCTCCTTTCCTTCTGAGCCCTCCCATGGGCCCAAACAGCAGTTTATCACCACAAATGAGGTACTGCCGCACTCAGGACAAACTGTGCAACAGAATGGGGTATTGCTGCACTCAGGACAAATTGGGAAACAGAATGGGGTATTTTGTTCCCTGTGAAAATAAGAAATTTTGATCACAAATTACATATTATTGGAAAAACTTTAATTTTTTAAAATTTCACAGCCCAATTCAAATGCGCGCTGTGAAAAAACTGTGCGGTCAAAATGGTCACAACACCCATAAATGAATTCCTTGAGGGGTGTAGTTTCCAAAATGGGGTCACTATTGGGGGATTCCTACTGTTTTGGCACCTCAACACCTCTTTACACCCGGCATGCTGCCTAAAATATATTCTAATAAAAAAGAGGCCACAAAATCCACCAGGTGCTTCTTTGCTTCTGGGGCTTGTGTTTTATTCCATGAGCCACTAGAGCCACATGTGGGACATTTCTAAAAACTGCAGAATCTGGACAATACATATTTAGTGGTGTTTCTCTGGTAAAACCTTCCGTGTTACAGAAAAAAATGTAATACAATTGAAATTCAGCAAGAAAAGTTACATTTGCAAATTTCACCTCCACTTTGCTTTAATTCCTGTGAAATGCCTGAAGGGTTCAAAAACTTTCTAAATGCTGTTGTGAATACTTTGAGGGGTCTAGTTTTCAAAATGGGGTGTTTTATTGGGGGTTTCTAATACATAGGCCCCTCAAAGCCACTTCAGAACTGAACAGGTACCTTAACCCCTTCCCGCTCCTTGACGTACTATTACGTCATGGCAGCTGTATCGTTCGCGCTCCATGCCGTAATAGTACGTCTCAGGAGTAACGGCCGTTTCGGCCGTCCTCCCGACACATACAGGAGCTGTGACGCTGCTGTCTTGTTCAGCAGCTGTCACAGCTCCTACAGCGGGGACCGATCGCTGTGTCCCCGCTGATTAACCCCTTAAAAGCCGCGTTCTATAGAGATCGCGGCTTTTTAGGGGTTAAGCTGCCATCGCCGGCCTGCTACGCGACAGCGGCCGGCGATGGTGACTATGGCAACCGGACACCAAACAATGGCGTCCGGCTCTGCCATCGACGGAAGCCTAGTGGGTCCTGACAACGTCAGGACCCACTATGCTTGCTGTCAGTGAGTAGCTGACAGTTCTAATACACTGCACTACGCATGTAGTGCAGTGTATTAGAATAGCGATCAGGGCCTCCTGCCCTCATGTCCCCTAGTGGGACAAAGTAATAAAGTAAAAAAAAAGTTAAAAAAAGATGTGTAAAAATAAGAAAATAAAAGTTTTAAAAGTAATAAAATTAAAAGTCCCACTTTTTCCCTTATCAGGCCTTTATTATTAATAAAAATATATAAACAAACAAATAAACTATACATAATTGGTATCGCCGCGTCCGTAACGGCCTGAACTACAAAATTATTTTGTTATTTATCCCGCACGGTGAACGCCGTAAAAAAAAATATTAATAAACCGTACCACAATCACAATTGTTTGGTCACTTCACCTCCCAAAAAATGGAATAAAAAGAGATCAAAAAGTCGCATGTACCGAAAAATGGTACTGATTGAAACTACAGTTCGTTACGCAAAAAATAAGTCCTCGCACGGCTTTATTGATTGAAAAATAAAAAAGTTCTGGCTCTTAGAATAAGGTAACACAAAAAGTGAATGATTGTTTACAAAACGTATTTTATTGTGCAAACGCCATAAGACATAAAAAAAAACTATAAACATCTGGTATCGGCGTAATCGTATCGCCCCGCAGAATAAAGTGAATGTGTCATTTATAGCGCACGGTGAACGCTGTAAAAAAAAAAGTATACAAAAACAATAGTAGAATTGCTGTTTTTTAGTCACCACGCCACCTAAAAATGGAATAAAAACTGATCAAAAAGCCGCATGCACCCCAAGAAAACTACAATGGATTCCTCAAGGGGTCTAGTTTCCAAATTGGGGTCACTTTTGGGGGTTTCCAATGTTTTGGCACCACAAGACCTCTTCAAACCGGACATGGTGCCTAATAAAAAAGAGGCCTCAAAATCCACTGGGTGCTCCTTTGCTTCGGAGGCCGGTGCTTCAGTCCATTACCACACTAGGGCCACATGTGGGATATTTCTCTAAACTGCAGAATCTGGGCAATAAGTATTGAGTTGCGTTTCTCTGATAAATCCTTTTGTGTTATAAAAAAAATGGTATAAAAAGAGTAAATTTCACCTCTACTTTGCTCTAAATTTCTGTGAAACACCTAAAGGGTTCATAAACTTTCTACATGCTGTTGTGAATACTTTGAGGGGTCTAGTTTCTAAAATGGGGTGTTTGATAGGGGTTTCTAATATATGGGCCCCTCAAAGCAACTTCAGAAATGAACTGGAACCTAAAAAAATAAATAAATGAGGCAATACTTCGCTTCTTACATTATACTGATAATGAGCCGTGCCCACTCCGAGATGACCCCAGTTTTGACCGTTTGTATAAACGGAGACCCCTATTAGACCGTTCCAGTGCCCGGTTTTCCCAGCATACACCCCCGAGAAGTGTTTTTCTATTGATGAGTCCCTGGTACATTTTAAAGGGAGGGTTCAATTCCGCCAGTACCTGCCAGGTAAGAGGGCAAGGTATGGCGTGAAGATGTATAAGCTGTGCGAGAGTGCATCAGGGTATACCTACAGGTTTAGGATATATGAAGGAAAGGCCACCCCCAAACCAGACTGCATCCTGGACTACAATAGGTACATGGGAGGGATGGACTTGTCAAATCAAGTCCTGAAGCCCTACAGCGCCATGCGGTGTGGTATAAGAAGCTGGCCGGGCACATCATACAGATGGCTTTGTACAATTCGTATGTGCTACGTCGATGTGCAGGCCAGAGGGGAACTTTCCTGGAATTTCAAGATCTAATCTTTAGGGACCAGGAAGGGGGGGCGCATCGTACCAGGGCAACACTTTCCAGGAGAAGGTCCCCAAACCGGTGGAAAGGGAAAGAGTCAAAAGAGGTGCAGAGTCTGCTATAAGAGGGGGATAAGGAAGAACACAATATACCAATGTGACACGTGTCCCGAAAAACCAGGGCTCTGTATAAAAGATTGTTTTAAAATGTATCATACATCCCTTGATTTTCAATTTACCCTGATGCACTCCGCACAGCTTACCCCCCTCATCTTTCCCTTCTGAGCCCTGCCGTATGCCCAGGCAGCTGATAACAGCCACATGTAGGGTATTGTCGTACCCAGGAGAACCCACATTACAATTTAAGGGGTGTATATCTCCGGTGGCGCATGCTGGGCACACTATATTGGACACTGAAATGGCATATACATATATAAAATTGCAAATCTCACACTGCACCATCTGCTGCGCATTATCTTTTACACAGTACCTGTGGGGTCAAAATGCTCACTACACCTCTAGATGAATGTCTTAAGGGGTGTAGTTTTTAAAATGGGGTCACTTCTCGGGGGTTTCAACTGTACTGGTACCTCAGGGGCTTCTGCATACATGACTTAGCACCAGAAAAGCTCCAGTAGGCCAAATGGTGGTCCTTTCCTTCTGAGCCCTCCCATGGGCCCAAAGGGCAGTTTATCACCACAAATGGGGTATTGCCGCACTAAGGACAAATTGGGCAACAAAATGGGGTATGTTGTTCCTTGTGAAAATAAGAAATTTTGATCAAAAATGACATCTTATTGGAAAAAATATCATTTTTTTTCATTTCACAGCCCAATTCAAATAGGTGCTGTGAAAAACCTGTGCGGTCAAAATGATAACAAAAACCATAAATGAATTCCTTGAGGGGTGTAGTTTCCAAAATGGGGTCACTTCTGGTGGGTTTCCATTGCTTTGATACCTCTGGGGCTCTGCAAATGCGACATGGCACCCGAAAACCAATCCAGCAAAATCTGGACTCCAACAAACACATAGCGCTCCTTTCCTTCTGAGCCCTCCCATGGGCCCAAACGGCAGTTTATCACCACAAATGGGGTATTGCCGCACTAAGGACAAATTGGGCAACAAAATGGGGTATGTTGTTCCCTGTGAAAATAAGAAAATTTGATCAAAAATGACATTTTATTGGAAAAAATATCATTTTTTTCATTTCACAGCCCAATTCAAATAGGTGCTGTGAAAAAACTGTGGGTCAAAATGATAACAAAAACCATAAATGAATTCCTTGAGGGGTGTAATTTCCAAAATGGGGTCACTTCTGGTGGGTTTCCATTGTTTTGATACCTCAACGCCTCTTCAAACCTGGCATGCTGCCTAAAATATATTCTAATAAAAAAGAGGCCTCAAAATGCACGAGGTGCTTCTTTGCTTCTAGGGCTTGTGTTTTAGTCCACGAGCGCAGTAGGGCCACATGTGGGACATTTCTAAAAACTGCAGAATCTGGACAATACATATTTAGTAGTGTTTCTCTGGTAAAACCTTCTCTGTTACTAAAAAAAAATTGAATAAAATTGAAATTCAGCAGAAAAAATGAAATTTGCAAATTTCATTTCCACATTGCTTTAATTCCTGTGAAATGCCTGAAGGGTTAAAAAACTTTCTATATGCTGTTTTGAATACTTTGAGGGGTCTAGTTTTTAAAATGGGGTGTTTTATGGGGGTTTCTAATACATAGGCCCCTCAAATCCACTTCAGAACTGAACTGGCACCTTCAAAAAAAGGCTTTTGAAATTTTCTTAAGAATATGAGAAATTGCTGTTTATGTTCTAAACCTTGTAACGTCCAAGAAAAATAAAATAATGTTCAAAAAACGCTGCCAATCTAAAGTAGACATATGGGAAATGTGAACTAGTAACTATTTTGGGTGGTATAACCGTCTGTTTTTCAAGCAGATGCATTTAAATTCTGAAAAATGCTATTTTTTGTAAATTTTCTCTAAATTTTGCAATTTTTCACAAATAAAGACTGAATATATCGACCAAATTTTACCACGAACATGAAGCCCAAAGTGTCACGAGAAAACAATCTCAGAATCGCTTGGATAGGTTTAAGCATTCCGACGTTATTACCACATAAAGTGAAATATGTCAGATTTGAAAAATGGGCTCTGAGCCTTAAGGCCCAAACTAGGCTGCGTCCTTAAGGGGTTAAAAAAAGGCTTTTGAAATTTTCTTAAAAATATGAGAAATTGCTGTTTATGTTCTAAGCCTCGTAACGTCCAAGAAAAATAAGAGAATGTTCAAAAAACGCTGCCAATCTAAAGTAGACATATGGGAAATGTGAACTAGTGACTATTGTGGGTGGTATAACCGTCTGTTTTACAAGCACATGCATTTCAATTCAGAAAAATGCTATTTAAAAAAAAAAAAATTTCACCAGTAAACACTGAATATATCGACCAAATTTTACCACGAACATAAAGCCCAATGTGTCACGAGAAAACAGTCTCAGAATCGCTTGGATAGGTTTAAGCATTCCGACGTTATTACCACAAAGTGAAATATGTCAGATTTCAAAAATGGGCTCTGAGCCTTAAGGCCAAAACAAGGCTGGGTCCTTAACCCCTTAAGGACGCAGCCTAGTTTGGGCCTTAAGGCTCAGAGCCCATTTTTCAAATCTGACATATTTCACTTTATGTGGTAATAACGTCGGAATGCTTAAACCTATCCAAGCGATTCTGAGATTGTTTTCTCGTGACACTTTGGGCTTCATGTTCGTGGTAAAATTTGGTCGATATATTCAGTCTTTATTTGTGAAAAATTGCAAAATTTAGAGAAAATTTACAAAAAATAGCATTTTTCAGAATTTAAATGCATCTGCTTGAAAAACAGACGGTTATACCACCCAAAATAGTTACTAGTTCACATTTCCCATATGTCTACTTTAGATTGGCATCGTTTTTTGAACATTCTTTTATTTTTCTTGGACGTTACGAGGCTTAGAACATAAACAGCAATTTCTCATATTCTTAAGAAAATTTCAAAAGCCTTTTTTTGAAGGTGCCAGTTCAGTTCTGAAGTGGATTTGAGGGGCCTATGTATTAGAAACCCCCATAAAACACCCCATTTTAAAAACTAGACCCCTCAAAGTATTCAAAACAGCATATAGAAAGTTTTTTAACCCTTCAGGCATTTCACAGGAATTAAAGCAATGTGGAAATTAAATTTGCAAATTTCATTTTTTCTGCTGAATTTCAATTTTATTCAATTTTTTTTTAGTAACAGAGAAGGTTTTACCAGAGAAACACTACTAAATATGTATTGTCCAGATTCTGCAGTTTTTAGAAATGACCCACATGTGGCCCTACTGCGCTCGTGGACTAAAACACAAGCCCTAGAAGCAAAGAAGCACCTAGTGCATTTTGAGGCCTCTTTTTTATTAGAATATATTTTAGGCAGCATGCCAGGTTTGAAGAGGCGTTGAGGTATCAAAACAATGGAAACCCACCAGAAGTGACCCCATTTTGGAAATTACACCCCTCAAGGAATTCATTTATGGTTTTTGTTATCATTTTGACCCACAGTTTTTTCACAGCACCTATTTGAATTGGGCTGTGAAATGAAAAAAATGATATTTTTTCCAATAAAATGTCATTTTTGATCAAATTTTCTTATTTTCACAGGGAACAACATACCCCATTTTGTTGCCCAATTTGTCCTTAGTGCGGCAATACCCCATTTGTGGTGATAAACTGCCGTTTGGGCCCATGGGAGGGCTCAGAAGGAAAGGAGCGCTATGTGTTTGTTGGAGTCCAGATTTTGCTGGATTGGTTTTCGGGTGCCATGTCGCATTTGCAGAGCCCCAGAGGTATCAAAGCAATGGAAACCCACCAGAAGTGACCCCATTTTGGAAACTACACCCCTCAAGGAATTCATTTATGGTTTTTGTTATCATTTTGACCGCACAGGTTTTTCACAGCACCTATTTGAATTGGGCTGTGAAATGAAAAAAATGATATTTTTTCCAATAAGATGTCATTTTTGATCAAAATTTCTTATTTTCACAGGGAACAACATACCCCATTTTGTTGCCCAATTTGTCCTTAGTGCGGCAATACCCCATTTGTGGTGATAAACTGCCCTTTGGGCCCATGGGAGGGCTCAGAAGGAAAGGACCACCATTTGGCCTACTGGAGCTTTTCTGGTGCTAAGTCATGTATGCAGAAGCCCCTGAGGTACCAGTACAGTTGAAACCCCCGAGAAGTGACCCCATTTTAAAAACTACACCCCTTAAGACATTCATCTAGAGGTGTAGTGAGCATTTTGACCCCACAGGTACTGTGTAAAAGATAATGCGCAGCAGATGGTGCAGTGTGAGATTTGCAATTTTATATATGTATATGCCATTTCAGTGTCCAATATAGTGTGCCCAGCATGCGCCACCGGAGATATACACCCCTTAAATTGTAATGTGGGTTCTCCTGGGTACGACAATACCCTACATGTGGCTGTTATCAGCTGCCTGGGCATACGGCAGGGCTCAGAAGGGAAAGATGAGGGGGGTAAGCTGTGCGGAGTGCATCAGGGTAAATTGAAAATCAAGGGATGTATGATACATTTTAAAACAATCTTTTATACAGAGCCCTGGTTTTTCGGGACACGTGTCACATTGGTATATTGTGTTCTTCCTTATCCCCCTCTTATAGCAGACTCTGCACCTCTTTTGACTCTTTCCCTTTCCACCGGTTTGGGGACCTTCTCCTGGAAAGTGTTGCCCTGGTACGATGCGCCCCCCCTTCCTGGTCCCTAAAGATTAGATCTTGAAATTCCAGGAAAGTTCCCCTCTGGCCTGCACATCGACGTAGCACATACGCATTGTACAAAGCCATCTGTATGATGTGCCCGGCCAGCTTCTTATACCACACCGCATGGCGCTGTAGGGCTTCAGGACTTGATTTGACAAGTCCATCCCTCCCATGTACCTATTGTAGTCCAGGATGCAGTCTGGTTTGGGGGTGGCCTTTCCTTCATATATCCTAAACCTGTAGGTATACCCTGATGCACTCTCGCACAGCTTATACATCTTCACGCCATACCTTGCCCTCTTACCTGGCAGGTACTGGCGGAATTGAACCCTCCCTTTAAAATGTACCAGGGACTCATCAATAGAAAAACACTTCTCGGGGGTGTATGCTTGGGAAAACCGGGCACTGGAACGGTCTAATAGGGGTCTCCGTTTATACAAACGGTCAAAACTGGGGTCATCTCGGAGTGGGCACGGCTCATTATCAGTATAATGTAAGAAGCGAAGTATTGCCTCATTTATTTATTTTTTTAGGTTCCAGTTCATTTCTGAAGTTGCTTTGAGGGGCCCATATATTAGAAACCCCTATCAAACACCCCATTTTAGAAACTAGACCCCTCAAAGTATTCACAACAGCATTTAGAAAGTTTATGAACCCTTTAGGTGTTTCACAGAAATTTAGAGCAAAGTAGAGGTGAAATTTACTCTTTTTATACCATTTTTTTTATAACACAAAAGGATTTATCAGAGAAACGCAACTCAATACTTATTGCCCAGATTCTGCAGTTTAGAGAAATATCCCACATGTGGCCCTAGTGTGGTAATGGACTGAAGCACCGGCCTCCGAAGCAAAGGAGCACCCAGTGGATTTTGAGGCCTCTTTTTTATTAGGCACCATGTCCGGTTTGAAGAGGTCTTGTGGTGCCAAAACATTGGAAACCCCCCAAAAGTGACCCCAATTTGGAAACTAGACCCCTTGAGGAATCCATTGTAGTTTTCATGGGGTGCATGCGGCTTTTTGATCAGTTTTTATTCCATTTTTAGGTGGCGTGGTGACTAATAAACAGCAATTCTACTATTGTTTTTGTATATATTTTTTTTTACAGCGTTCACCGTGCGCTATAAATGACATATTCACGTTATTCTGCGGGGCGATACGATCACGGCGATACCAGATGTTTATAGTTTTTTTTTTATGTCTTATGGCGTTTGCACAATAAAATACGTTTTGTAAACAATCATTCACTTTTTGTGTTACTTTATTCTAAGAGCCATAACGTTTTTATTTTTCAATCAATAAAGCCGTGCGAGGACTTATTTTTTGCGTAACGAACTGTAGTTTCAATCAGTACCATTTTTAGGTACATGCGACTTTTTGATCTCTTTTTATTCCATTTTTTGGGAGGTGAAGTGACCAAACAATTGTGATTGTGGTACGGTTTATTAATATTTTTTTTTACGGCGTTCACCGTGCGGGATAAATAACAAAATAATTTTGTAGTTCAGGCCGTTACGGACGTGGCGATACCAATTATGTATAGTTTATTTGTTTGTTTATATATTTTTATTAATAATAAAGGCCTGATAAGGGAAAAAGTGGGACTTTTACTTTTATTACTTTTAAAACTTTTATTTTCTTATTTTTACACATCTTTTTTTAACTTTTTTTTTACTTTATTACTTTGTCCCACTAGGGGACATGAGGGCAGGAGGCCCTGATCGCTATTCTAATACACTGCACTACATGCGTAGTGCAGTGTATTAGAACTGTCAGCTACTCACTGACAGCAAGCATAGTGGGTCCAGACGTTGTCAGGACCCACTAGGCTTCCGTCTATGGCATAGCCGGACGCCATTGTTTGGTGTCCGGTTGCCATAGTCACCATCGCCGGCCGCTATCGCGTAGCAGGCCGGCGATGGCAGCTTAACCCCTAAAAAGCCGCGATCTCTATAGAACGCGGCTTTTAAGGGGTTAATCAGCGGGGACACAGCGATCGGTCCCCGCTGTAGGAGCTGTGACAGCTGCTGAACAAGACAGCAGCGTCACAGCTCCTGTATGTGTCGGGAGGACGGCCGAAACGGCCGTTACTCCCGAGACGTACTATTACGGCATGGAGCGCGAACGATACAGCTGCCATGACGTAATAGTACGTCAAGGAGCGGGAAGGGGTTAAGGGGTTAATTGTGAAAAACACCAACATTTAGTGAAAAATTGCAAAAATGTGCATTTTTCTAAATCTAAATGTATCTGCTTGTAAGACAGGCCTTAATACCACACAGAATAGTCACTACCATCCCCCACATGTCTGCTTTAGATCGGCATAGTTTTTTGAACATCCTTTTATTTCTCTCGGACGTTACGAGGCTCAGAACGATTTCTCACATTGTCAATAAAATTTCAAAAGGCCGTTATTACAGGGGCAGGTCAGATGTGAAGTGGCTTTGAGGGCCTTATATTTTAGAAACCCCCGATAAGTCACCCCATTTTATAAACTTCACCCCTCAAAGTATTCAATACAGCATTGAGAAAGTTTCTTAACCCTTTAGACGTTTCACAGGAATTAAAGCAAAATAGAGGAGACATTTACAAATTTCCCTTTTTTTTTTTACGAGATTCATTTTTCATTTATTTATTTTGTAACACAGACGGTTTTACCCGAGAAACGCAACTCAATATTTATTGCCCGGATTCTGCAGGTTTAGGAAATATCCCCCACGTGGCCCTAGTCTGGTAATGGACTGAAGCACCGGCCTCCGAAGCAAAGGAGCGACTAGAGGATTATGGGGCCTCCTTTTTATTAGAATATATTTTAGGCTTCATGTCCGGTTTGGAGACGTCTTGTGGGGCCAAAACAGTGGAAATGAAAATGTAGGTTTAGCTAATGTTTTCTCATTTCCACAAGGACTAAAGGAGAAAAAGCACCGCCACATTTGTAAAGCAATTTCTCCCGAGTAAAACAATATCCCACATGTGGTCATAAATGGCTGTTTGGACACACGGCGGGGCTCAGAAGGGAAGGAACGCCATTTCGATTCTGGAGCTCAAATTTAGCAGGAATGGTTTGCGGAGGCCATGTCACATTTGCAAAGCCCCCGAAGGGACAAAACAGTGGCAACCTCACACAAGTGACCCCATTTTGGAAACTACACCCCTTGAGGAGTTCATCTAGGGGTGTAGTGAGTATTTGGACCCCACAGATGTTTCATAGATCTTATTAGAATTGGGCAGTGAAAATAAAAACAATCCTTTTTCTTCAATAAGACGTAGCTTTAGCTCAAAATTTTTCATTTTCTCAACAAATAAAGGAAAAAAAGCACCCCAACATTTGTAAAGCAATTTCTCCCAAGTATGGCAATACCCCATATGTGGTCATAAACTGCTGTTTGGGCACACGGCAAGGCTCCGAAGGGAAGGAGCGCCATTTGGCTTTTGGAGTGCAGATTTTGCTGGATTGGTTTCTGGTCGCTATGTTGCATTTGCAAAGTCCCTGTGTGACCAAAACAGTGGAAACCCCCCCCCATTTTGGGATCTACACCCCTCAAAGTATTCTCCTAGGGGTGTAGCAAGCGTGTTAACCCTGCAGCTGTTTTGCATAAATTGGTGTACACCCGATGTTGCAGAGTGAAAATTTTCTCCATAGATATGCCAATATGCAGTGCCCGGCTTGTGCCACCATAACAAGACCGCTCTCTAATTATTACGCTGTGTTTCCCGGTTTTAGAATCGCCCCACATGTGGCCCTAATCTTTTGCCTGGACATTCAACAGAGCTCAGGAGTGAAAGGGAACCATGCGAAATTGAGGCTTAATTTGGCAACTTGCACAGTATTGGTTCACAATTGCAGAGGCTCTGATGTGAAATAATAAAAAAACCCTGAGAAGTGACCCCATTTTGGAAACTACACCCTCAAGGCATTTATTAAAGAAGCTGTCACCACATTATAAGTGGCCTATTTTGTACATAATGTGATCGGCGCTGTAATGTAGATGACAGCAGTGGTTTTTATTTCGAAAAACGATTTAATTTTGATGGAGTTATGACCTATTTTAGATTTATGCTAATGACTTTCTTAATGCCCAACTGGGCGTGTTTTTTTACTTTTTGACCAAGTGTATCACACTGACCAATCAGCGTCCTACACTTCTCTCTATTCATTTACACAGCACATAGTGATCTAGCTAGATCATGATGTGCAGTCACTTACTCACATATTAACGATACTGTCCAGTGTCTTGTCAGTGAATAGACATCACCTCCAGCCAGGACACAATGTCTATTCTCAATCCCGACACTTCGGTAACGTTTGTGTGGGACTTAATGACAGCAAGCGCTCATGTGCTGAGTAAATGAATGGAGAGAAGTGTATGACGCTGATTGGTCAGCGTCATACACTTCTCTCCACAACGCCCACTTGGTCAAAAAGTAAAAACACACCCAGTTGGGCATTAAGAAAGTCATTAGCATAAAGCTGAAATCGCTCATAACTGTCAAAATTGATCGTTTTTCTAAATAAAAAAAAACACTGCTGTAATCTACATTACAGTGCCGATCACCTTATGTAGGAGATAGGGAACGTATAATGTGGTGACAGCCTCTTTATTACTAGGACCACTGTTATCTACATTACAGCACTGATCACATTATGTAGGAGACAGGGCACTTATAATGTGGTGACAGAGCCTCTTTAAGGGGAGTAGCGAGCATTTTCACCCCACAGGTCTTTTCCATAAATGATTGCGCTACGGATGGTGCAAAGTAAAAATTAAAATTTTTCCCTAGATATGTCATTTCAGTGGGAAATATGCCATGCCCAGCTTATGCCACTGGAGACACACAACCCAAAAACTGTTAAGTGTCTTCCAGGTATGGCGGTGCCATATATGTGGAAGTAAACTGCTGTTCGGGCACGCTGTAGGGTTCAGAAGGGAGGGAGCGCCATTTGGCTTTTGGAGCGTGGATTTTGCTTGGTAGTAGTTTTGTTTGGCGTTTTACTGGTATTTCAGTTTATATAATGTGGGGGCACATGTAAGCTGGGCAGAGTACATCAGGGGCATAGTCAGGTGGTATAATAATGTGGGGGCATATGTAAGCCGGGCAGAGTACATCAGGGGCATAGTCAGGTGGTATAATAATGTGGGGGTACATGTAAGCCAGGCAGCGTACATCAGGGGCATAGTCAGGTGGTATAATAATGTGGGGGCATATGTAAGCCGGGCAGAGTACATCAGGGGCATAGTCAGGTGGTATAATATTGTGGGGGCATATGTAAGGCGGGCAGAGTAGATCAGGGGCATAGTCAGGTGGTATAATAATGGAGTAAGCAATAAAATAATCCATAAATATTTGTTACGCTGTGACACAATCCTTTATGCGCAGGCTGGTGTCGCACTGATAAATGTTCTTTATCACCCCTTTGGTCCACACTCCGCACCTTTGCAGTTTGGGGAATTTAGCTGGGAAGTGCTGTCCTGGTATAATACGGGCACCCTCGCTTCCAGCAGATATGTTTGGGTACTCCCCTTCCTGGTATAATACGGGCGCCCTCGCTTCCAGCAGATATATTTGGGTCCTCCCCTTCCTGGTATAATACGGACGCCCTTTCTTCCAGCAGATATGTTTGGGTCCCTTCCTGGTATAATACGGGCACCCTCTCTTCCAGCAGATATGTTTTGGGTCCTTCCCTTCCTGGTATAATACGGGCACCCTCTCTTCCAGCAGATATCTTTGGGACCTCCCCTTCCTGGTATAATACGGGTGCCCTCGCTTCCAGCAGAAATGTTTGGGACCTCCCCTTCCTGGTATAATACGGGCGCCCTCGCTTCCAGCAGATATGTTTGGGTCCTTCCCTTCCTGGTATAATACGGACGCCCTTGCTTCCAGCAGATATGTTTGGGTCCCTTCCTGGTATAATACGGGCACCCTCTCTTCCAGCAGATATGTTTTGGGTCCTTACCTTCCTGGTATAATACGGGCGCCCTAGCTTCCGGCAGATATGTTTGGGTCCTTCCCTTCCTGGTATAATACGGGCACCCTCTCTTCCAGCAGAAATGTTTGGGACCTCCCCTTCCTGGTATAATACGGGCGCCCTCGCTTCCAGCAGAAATGTTTGGGTCATCCCCTTCCTGGTATAATACGGGTGCCCTCGCTTCCAGCAGATATGTTTGGGTCCTCCCCTTCCTGGTATAATACGGGCGCCCTCGCTTCCAGCAGATATGTTTGGGCCCTCCCCTTCCTTGTATAATACGGGCACCCTCGCTTCCGGCAGATATGTTTGGGCCCTCCACTTCCTGGTATAATATGGGCACCCTCGCTTCCAGCAGATATGTTTTGGGTCCTTCCCTTCCTGGTATAATACGGGTGCCCTCGCTTCCGGCAGATATATTTGGGTCCTCCCCTGCCTGGTATAATACGGGCGCCCTCGCTTCCGGCAGATATATTTGGGTCCTCCCCTTCCTGGTATAATACAGTCGCCCTCGCTTCCAGCAGATGTGTTTGGGCCTTCCCTTCCTGGTATAATACGGGGGCCCTCACTTCCGGCAGATGTGTTTGGGCCCTCCCCTTCCTGGTATAATACGGGCATCCTCGCTTCCAGCAGATATGTTTGGGACCTCCCCTTCCTGGTATAATACGGGCATCTCGCTTCCAGCAGATATGTTTGGGTCCTCCCCTTCCTGGTATAATACGGGCATCCTCGCTTCCAGCAGATATGTTTCGGACCTCCCCTTCCTGGTATAATACGGGCGCACTCGCTTCCAGCAGATATGTTTGGGTCCTCCCCTTCCTGGTATAATACGGGTGCACTCGCTTCCAGCAGATATGTTTGGGTCCTCCCCTTCCTGGTATAATACGGGCATCCTCGCTTCCAGCAGATATGTTTGGGACCTCCCCTTCCTGGTATAATACGGGCGCCCTCGCTTCCAGCAGATATGTTTGGGTCCTCCCCTTCCTGGTATAATACGGGCATCCTCGCTTCCAGCAGATATGTTTGGGACCTCCCCTTCCTGGTATAATACGGGTGCCCTCGCTTCCAGCAGATATGTTTGGGACCTCTCCTTCCTGGTATAATACGGGTGCCCTCGCTTCCCGCAGAAATGTTTGTGTCATCCCCTTCCTGGTATAATACGGGTGCCCTCGCTTCCAGCAGATATGTTTGGGCCTTCCCTTCCTGGTATAATACGGGTGCCCTCGCTTCCAGCAGATATGTTTGGGTCTTCCCCTTCCTGGTTCCCTAATTTTAGGGCCTTGATAAATCGCCTCTTGAAACAGAAAAAATGTTCCCCTCAGATCTGCACAACTGCATATTTGTCTTTCCTGACTTATTGGAGCCTTAACTAATTTTATTTTCTCTTAAACGTAGTGATATGATAGCTGTTTTTTTGCAGGACGAGCTGTAGTTGTTATTGGTACCATTTTGGGGTACATTCAACTTTTTGATCACGTGTTATACTTTTTTTTTGGGAGGCAAGGTGATCAAAAAACTGCAATTCTAACCCTAACGCCACCAGCTCATACATGAGTCATTATACACAGTCCTGATACCTCACTGACCTACGTAACGTCACCGGCTCATACACGATAGTCATTACACACAGTCCTGATACCTCACTGACCTACGTAACGTCACCAAGTCATACACGAGAGTCATTATACACAGTCCTGATACCTCACTGACCTACGTAACGACACCGGCTCATACACGAGAGTCACTATACACAGTCCTGATACCTCACTGACATACGTAACGTCACCGGCTCATACACGAGTCATTACACACAGTCCTGATACCTCACTGACCTACGTAACGTCACCGGCTCATACACGAGAGTCATTATACACAGTCCTGATACCTCACTGACCTACGTAACACCACCGGCTCATACACGAGTCATTACACACAGTCCTGATACCTCACTGACCTACGTAACGTCACCGGCTCATACACGAGAGTCATTATACACAGTCCTGATACCTCACTGACCTACGTAACACCACCGGCTCATACACGAGAATCATTATACACAGTCCTGATACCTCACTGACCTACGTAACGACACCGGCTCATACACGACAGTCATTATACACAGTCCTGATACCTCACTGACCTACGTAACGACACCGGCTCATACACAAGAGTCATTATACACAGTCCTGATACCTCACTGACCTACGTAACACTACCGGCTCATACACTAGTCATTATACACAGTCCTGATACCTCACTGACCTACGTAACGACACCGGCTCATACACGAGAGTCACTATACACAGTCCTGATACCTGACTGACCTACACCGGCTCATACACGAGAGTCATTATACACAGTCCTGATACCTCACTGATGACGATTTTTTGCATGACTATCTGTAGTATTTAATGGTGCCATTTTGGGGTGCGTGCAAGTTTTTGATTAATTTTACGTAATTTTTTTGTGGGAGATGACCAAGAAACGAAAGCAATTCTGGTGTTCTGTTGCTACTGACCGCGGCATCTAAAGGGTTAAACAAGCACGATTCCGCTCATTAACGTGAAGTGTTTGCTGTAACATACAGCCTGTACCCGCGTTGATTTGAGCCGGCTCAACCCGTGAGCCCACTCGGTACTAATCCCTACCCGGCTATAACGTAAGGATACATAATACACCGGGAAGGGGTTAATAGAAAAAGGATGATTCTTTACAATGAGAGGGAAACATACAAGAATATAACTACTATAATACTGCCCCCTATATACAAGAATATAACTACTATAATACTGCCCCCTATATACAAGAATATAACTACTATAATACTGCCCCCTATATACAAGAATATAACTACTATAATACTGCTCCTATATACAAGAATATAACTACTATAATACTGCCCTCTATATACAAGAATATAACTACTATAATACTGCCCCATATATACAAGAATATAACTACTATAATACTGCCCCCTATATACAAGAATATAACTACTATAATACTGCCCCCTATATACAAGAATATAACTACTATAATACTGCCCCCTATATACAAGAATATAACTACTATAATACTGCCCCCTATATACAAGAATATAACTACTATAATACTGCCCCCTATATACAAGAATATAACTACTATAATACTGCCCCCTATATACAAGAATATAACTGCTATAATACTGCTCCTATATACAATAATATAACTACTATAATACTGCCCCTATATACAAGAATATAACTACTATAATACTGCCCCCTATATACAAGAATATAACTACTATAATACTGCCCCCTATATACAAGAATATAACTACTATAATACTGCCCCCTATATACAAGAATATAACTACTATAATACTGCCCCCTATATACAAGAATATAACTACTATAATACTGCCCCCTATATACAAGAATATAACTGCTATAATACTGCTCCTATATACAATAATATAACTACTATAATACTGCCCCTATATACAAGAATATAACTACTATAATACTGCCCCCTATATACAAGAATATAACTACTATAATACTGCCTCCTATATACAAGAATATAACTACTATAATACTGCCCCTATATACAAGAATATAACTACTATAATACTGCTCCCTATATACAAGAATATAACCACTATAATACTGCCTCCTATATACAAGAATATAACTACTATAATACTGCCCCTATATACAAGAATATAACTACTATAATACTGCTCCTATATACAAGAATATAATTACTATAATACTGCCCCTATATACAAGAATATAACTACTATAATACTGCCCCCTATATACAAGAATATAACTACTATAATACTGCTCCTATATACAAGAATATAACTACTATAATACTGCCCCCTATATACAAGAATATAACTACTATAATACTGTCCCCTATATACAAGAATATACTATAATACTGCCCCCTATATACAAGAATATAACTACTATAATACTGCTCCTATATACAAGAATATACCTACTATAATACTGCTCCTATATACAATAATATAACTACTATAATACTGCTCCTATATACAAGACTATAACTACTATAATACTGCCCCTATATACAAGAATATAACTACTATAATACTGCCCCCTATATACAAGAATATAACTACTATAATACTGCTCCCTATACACAAGAATATAACTACTATAATACTGCTCCTATATACAAGAATATAACTACTATAATACTGCTCCTATATACAATAATATAACTACTATAATACTGCCCCTATATACAAGAATATAACTACTATGATACTGCTCCTATATACAAGAATATAACTACTATAATACTGCTCCTATATACAATAATATAACTACTATAATACTGCCCCTATATACAAGAATACAACTACTATAATACTGCCCCTATATACAAGAATATAACTACTATAATACTCCCCCTATATACAAGAATATAACTACTATAATACTGCCCCTATATACAAGAATGCAACTACTATAATACTGCCCCTATATACAAGAATATAACTACTATAATACAGCCCCTATATACAAGAATATAACTACTATAATACTGCCCCTATATACAAGAATATAACTACTATAATACTGCCCCTATATACAAGAATATAACTACTATAATACTGCTCCTATATACAATAATATAACTACTATAAGGCTATGTTCACACGGGGTCTTTTGCCGAGTTTTTTGACGCGGAAACCGCGTCGCAAAACTCGGCAGAAACGGCCCGAGAACGCCTCCCATTGATTTCAATGGGAGGCGTCGGCGTCTTTTTCCCGCGAGCAGTAAAACTGCCTCGCGGGAAAAAGAAGCGACATGCCCTATCTTCGGGCGCTTCCGCCTCCGACCTCCCATTGACTTCAATGGGAGGCAGGAGAAAGGGTGTTTTCTGCCCGCGGCGCTCAATGGCCGCGGGCGAAAAACGGCGCGATAATTGCTATTCACACAGAGTATTTTGGGGGAGGAATATCTGCCTCAAAATTCCGTTTGGAGCTTTGAGGCAGATATTCCTCCCCCAAAATACTCCGTGTGAACATAGCCTAATACTGCCCCTATATACAAGAATATAACTACTATAATACTGCTCCTATATACAAGAATATAACTACTATAATACTGCTCCTATATACAATAATATAACTACTATAATACTGCTCCTATATACAAGACTATAACTACTATAATACTGCCCCCTATATACAAGACTATAACTACTATAATACTGCCCCCTATATACAAGAATATAACTACTATAATACTGCTCCTATATACAAGAATATAACTACTATAATACTGCTCTCTATATACAAGAATATAACTATTATAATACTGCTCCTATATACGAGAATATAACTACTATAATACTGCCCTCTATATACAAGTATATAACTACTATAATACTGCCCCTATATACAAGATAAGTACTATATTACCACACACACTGCCCCCTGTAGATATTACCACACACACTGCCCCCTGTAGATATTACCCCACACGCTGCCCCCTGTATATATTACCCCACACGCTGCCCCCTGTATATATTACCCCACACGCTGCCCCCTGTATATATTACCCCACACGCTGCCCCCTGTATATATTACCCCACACACTGCCCCCTGTATATATTACCCCACACACTGCTCCCTGTATATATTACCACACACACTGCTCCCAGTATATATTACACCACACACACTGCTCCCTGTATATATTACCACACACGCTGCCCCCTGTATATATTACCCCACACACTGCCCCCTGTATATATTACCACACACGCTGCTCCCTGTATATATTACCACACACACTGCTCCCTGTATATATTACCACACACACTGCTCCCTGTATATATTACCACACACACTGCCCCTGTATATATTACCACACACACTGCTCCCTGTATATATTACCACACACGCTGCCCCCTGTATATATTACCACACACGCTGCTCCCTGTATATATTACCACACTCGCTGCTCCCTGTAGATATTACCACACACACTGCCCCCTGTATATATTACCACACTCGCTGCTCCCTGTATATATTACCACACACACTGCTCCCTGTATATATTACCACACACACTGCCCCTGTATATATTACCACACACACTGCCCCTGTATATATTACCACACACGCTGCCCCCTGTATATATTACCACACACACTGCCCCCTGTATATATTACCACACACACTGCCCCCTGTATATATTACCACACACTGCCCCCTGTATATATTACCACACACTGCCCCCTGTATATATTACCACACACGCTGCTCCCTGTATATATTACCACACACACTGCTCCCTGTATATATTACCACACACGCTGCTCCCTGTATATATTACCACACACACTGCTCCCTGTATATATTACCACACACACTGCCCCCTGTATATATTACCACACACGCTGCCCCCTGTATATATTACCACACACGCTGCTCCCTGTATATATTACCACACACACACTGCCCCCTGTATATATTACCACACACGCTGCCCCCTGTATATATTACCACACACGCTGCTCCCTGTATATATTACCACACACGCTGCCCCCTGTATATATTAACACACTGCCCCCTGTATATATTACCACACACACTGCCCCCTGTATATATTACCACACACACTGCTCCCTGTATATATTACCACACACGCTGCTCCCTGTATATATTACCACACACGCCGCTCCCTGTATATATTACCACACACACTGCTCCCTGTATATATTACCACACACACTGCCCCCTGTATATATTACACCACACGCTGCTCCCTGTATATATTACCACACACACTGCTCCCTGTATATAATACCACACACACACACTGCCCCCTGTATATATTACCACACACACTGCTCCCTGTATATATTACCACACACGCTACTCCCTGTAGATATTACCACACACGCTGCTCCCTGTATATATTACCACACACGCTGCTCCCTGTATATATTACCACACACGCTGCCCCCTGTATATATTACCACACACGCTGCTCCCTGTATATATTACCACACGCTGCTACCTGTATATATTACCACACGCTGCTACCTGTATATATTACCACACACGCTGCTCCCTGTATATATTACCACACACGCTGCCCCCTGTATATATTACCACACACACTGCTCCCTGTATATATTACCACACACGCTGCCCCCTGTATATATTACCACACTCGCTGCTCCCTGTATATATTACCACACACACTGCTCCCTGTATATATTACCACACACGCTGCTCCCTGTATATATTACCACACACGCTACTCCCTGTATATATTACCACACACACTGCTCCCTGTATATATTACCACACACACTGCTCCCTGTATATATTACCACACACGCTGCTCCCTGTATATATTACCACACACGCTGCTCCCTGTATATATTACCACACGCTGCTCCCTGTATATATTACCACACACTGCTCCCTGTATATATTACACCACACACTGCTCCCTGTATATATTACCACACACACTGCTCCCTGTATATATTACCACACACACTGCTCCCTGTATATATTACCACACACGCTGCCCCCTGTATATATTACCACACACGCTGCCCCCTGTATATATTACCACACACGCTGCTCCCTGTATATATTACCACACACGCTGCCCCCTGTATATATTACCACACACACTGCTCCCTGTATATATTACCACACACGCTGCCCCCTGTATATATTACCACACACGCTGCCCCCTGTATATATTACCACACTCGCTGCTCCCTGTATATATTACCACACACACTGCTCCCTGTATATATTACCACACACACTGCTCCCTGTATATATTACCACACACGCTGCTCCCTGTATATATTACCACACACACTGCTCCCTGTATATATTACCACACACACTGCTCCCTGTATATATTACCACACACACTGCTCCCTGTATATATTACCACACACACTGCCCCCCTGTATATATTACCACACACACTACTCCCTGTATATATTACCACACACACTGCCCCCTGTATATATTACCACACTCGCTGCTCCCTGTATATATTACCACACACACTGCTCCCTGTATATATTACCACACACACTGCCCCTGTATATATTACCACACACGCTGCCCCCTGTATATATTACCACACACGCTGCCCCCTGTATATATTACCACACACGCTGCCCCCTGTATATATTACCACACACTGCCCCCTGTATATATTACCACACACTGCCCCCTGTATATATTACCACACACTGCCCCCTGTATATATTACCACACACGCTGCTCCCTGTATATATTACCACACACACTGCTCCCTGTATATATTACCACACACGCTGCTCCCTGTATATATTACCACACACGCTACTCCCTGTAGATATTACCACACACGCTGCTCCCTGTATATATTACCACACACGCTGCTCCCTGTATATATTACCACACACGCTGCTCCCTGTATATATTACCACACACGCTGCCCCCTGTATATATTACCACACACACTGCTCCCTGTATATATTACCACACGCTGCTACCTGTATATATTACCACACGCTGCTACCTGTATATATTACCACACACGCTGCTCCCTGTATATATTACCACACACGCTGCCCCCTGTATATATTACCACACACACTGCTCCCTGTATATATTACCACACACACTGCTCCCTGTATATATTACCACACACGCTGCCCCCTGTATATATTACCACACTCGCTGCTCCCTGTATATATTACCACACACACTGCTCCCTGTATATATTACCACACACGCTGCTCCCTGTATATATTACCACACACGCTACTCCCTGTATATATTACCACACACGCTACTCCCTGTATATATTACCACACACACTGCTCCCTGTATATATTACCACACACGCTGCTCCCTGTATATATTACCACACACGCTGCTCCCTGTATATATTACCACACGCTGCTCCCTGTATATATTACCACACACTGCTCCCTGTATATATTACACCACACACTGCTCCCTGTATATATTACCACACACACTGCTCCCTGTATATATTACCACACACACTGCTCCCTGTATATATTACCACACACGCTGCCCCCTGTATATATTACCACACATGCTGCCCCCTGTATATATTACCACACACGCTGCTCCCTGTATATATTACCACACACACTGCCCCCTGTATATATTACCACACACACTGCTCCCTGTATATATTACCACACACGCTGCCCCCTGTATATATTACCACACACGCTGCCCCCTGTATATATTACCACACTCGCTGCTCCCTGTATATATTACCACACACACTGCTCCCTGTATATATTACCACACACGCTGCTCCCTGTATATATTACCACACACGCTGCCCCCCTGTATATATTACCACACACACTACTCCCTGTATATATTACCACACACACTGCCCCCTGTATATATTACCACACTCGCTGCTCCCTGTATATATTACCACACACACTGCCCCCTGTATATATTACCACACACACTGCCCCCTGTATATATTACCACACACACTGCCCCCTGTATATATTACCACACTCGCTGCTCCCTGTATATATTACCACACACACTGCTCCCTGTATATATTACCACACACGCTGCCCCCTGTATATATTACCACACACGCTGCCCCCTGTATATATTACCACACACGCTGCTCCCTGTATATATTACCACACACACTGCCCCCTGTATATATTACCACACACGCCGCTCCCTGTATATATTACCACACACACTGCTCCCTGTATATATTACCACACACACTGCTCCCTGTATATATTACCACACACACTGCCCCCTGTATGTATTACCACACACACTGCCCCCTGTATATATTACCACACACACTGCCCCCTGTATGTATTACCACACACACTGCCCCCTGTATATATTACCACACACACCGCTAATAGTGACATGTCGTAGTGAGATATAATAGTGACATGTCGTAGTGAGATATAATAGTGACATGTCGTAGTGAGATATAATAGTGACATGTCTAGTGAGATATAATAGTGACATGTCATAGTGAGATATAATAGTGCCATCTCATAGTGAGATATAATAGTGACATGTCATAGGGAGATATAATAGTGACATGTCATAGTGAGATATAATAGTGACATGTCATAGTGAGATATAATAGTGACATGTCATAGTGAGATATAATAGTGGCATGTCATAGTGAGATACTGAGATATAATAGTGACATGTCATAGTGAGATATAATAGTGACATGTCGTAGTGAGATATAATAGTGACATGTCATAGTGAGATATAATAGTGACATGTCATAGTGAGATATAATAGTGACATGTCATAGTGAGATATAATAGTGACATGTCATAGTGAGATATAATAGCGACATGTCGTAGTGAGGTATAATAGCGGCATGTCATAGTGAGATAGTGAGATATAATAGTGACATGTCATAGTGAGATATAATAGTGACATGTCAGTGAGGTATAATAGTGACATGTCATAGTGAGATATAATAGTGGCATGTCAGTGAGATATAATAGTGACATGTCATAGTGAGGTATAATAGTGACATGTCAGTGAGATATAATAGTGGCATGTCATAGTGAGATATAATAGTGACATGTCATAGTGAGATATAATAGTGACATGTCATAGTGAGATATAATAGTGACATGTCATAGTGAGATATAATAGTGACATGTCATAGTGAGATATAATAGTGACATGTCATAGTGAGGTATAATAGTGACATGTCAGTGAGATATAATAGTGGCATGTCATAGTGAGATATAATAGCGACATGTCATAGTGAGATATAATAGCGGCATGTCATAGTGAGATATAATAGCGGCATGTCATAGTGAGATATAATAGTGGCATGTCATAGTGAGATATAATAGTGACATGTCATAGTGAGATATAATAGTGGCATGTCATAGTGAGATATAATAGTGACAACATA
The DNA here is from genome assembly GCF_050947455.1 of Rhinoderma darwinii. Lineage (NCBI taxonomy): Eukaryota > Metazoa > Chordata > Amphibia > Anura > Rhinodermatidae > Rhinoderma > Rhinoderma darwinii. Next base: position 62,869 of record NW_027463598.1, read on the forward strand.
TTTATTAATGATATAGAGGAAGGGATTAATAGCACTATTTCTATTTTTGCAGATGACACCAAGCTATGTAATATAGTTCAGACTATGGAAGATGTTCATGAATTACAGGCAGATTTAAACAAACTAAGTGTTTGGGCGTCCACTTGGCAAATGAAGTTTAATGTAGATAAATGTAAAGTTATGCATCTTGGTACCAACAACCTGCATGCATCATATGTCCTAGGGGGAGCTACACTGGCGGATTCACTTGTTGAGAAGGATCTGGGTGTTCTTGTAAATCATAAACTCAATAACCGCATGCAGTGTCAATCAGCTGCTTCAAAGGCCAGCAGGATATTGTCGTGTATTAAAAGAGGCATGGACTCGCGGGACAGGGATGTAATAATGCCACTTTACAAAGCATTAGTGAGGCCTCATCTAGAATATGCAGTTCAGTTCTGGGCTCCAGTTCATAGAAAGGATGCCCTGGAGTTGGAAAAAATACAAAGAAGAGCAACGAAGCTAATAAGGGGCATGGAGAATTTAAGTTATGAGGAAAGATTGAAAGAATTAAACCTATTTAGCCTTGAAAAAAGAAGACTAAGGGGGGACATGATTAACTTATATAAATATATTAATGGCACATACAAAAAATATGGTGAAATCCTGTTCCTTGTAAAACCCCCTCAAAAAACAAGGGGGCACTCCCTCCGTCTGGAGAAAAAAAGGTTCAAGCTGCAGAGGCGACAAGTCTTCTTTACAGTGAGAACGGTGAATTTATGGAATAGTCTAACGCAGGAGCCGTCACAGCAGGGACAGTAGATGGCTTTAAAAAAGGGTTAGATAATTTCCTAGAACAAAAAAATATTAGCTCCTATGTGTAGAAATTTTTCCTTCCCTTTTCCCTTCCCTTGGTTGAACTTGATGGACATGTGTCTTTTTTCAGCCGTACTAACTATGTAACTATGTACTATGTAACTATGTAACTATGACATGTCATAGTGAGATATAATAGTGACATGTCATAGTGAGATATAATAGTGGCATGTCCTAGTGAGATATAATAGTGACATGTCATAGTGAGATATAATAGTGACATGTCGTAGTGCGATATAATAGTGACATGTCGTAGTGCGATATAATAGTGACATGTCGTAGTGAGATATAATAGTGGCATGTCGTAGTGAGATATAATAGTGACATGTCGTAGTGAGATATAATAGTGGCATGTCATAGTGAGATATAATAGTGGCATGTCATAGTGAGATATAATAGTGAAATGTCATAGTGAGATATAATAGTGACATGTCATAGTGAGATATAATAGTGACATGTCATAGTGAGATATAATAGTGGCATGTCATAGTGAGATATAATAGTGGCATGTCCTAGTGAGATATAATAGTGGCATGTCATAGTGAGATATAATAGTGACATGTCATAGTGAGATATAATAGTGACATGTCATAGTGAGATATAATAGTGGCATGTCATAGTGAGATATAATAGTGGCATGTCGTAGTGAGGTATAATAGTGGCATGTCGTAGTGAGATATAATAGTGGCATGTCGTAGTGAGATATAATAGTGACATGTCGTAGTGAGATATAATAGTGACATGTCATAGTGAGATATAATAGTGACATGTCATAGTTAGATATAATAGTGAGATATAATAGTGGCATGTCATAGTGAGATATAATAGTGAGATATAATAGTGACATGTCATAGTGAGATATAATAGTGACATGTCATAGTGAGGTATAATAGTGACATGTCATAGTGAGATATAATAGTGACATGTCATAGTGAGATATAATAGTGACATGTCATAGTGAGATATAATAGTGACATGTCGTAGTGAGGTATAATAGTGACATGTCGTAGTGAGATATAATAGTGACCTGTCGTAGTGAGATATAATAGTGACCTGTCATAGTGAGATATAATAGTGGCGTGTCATAGTGAGATATAATAGTGACATGACAGAAGTTTGGATTGGTGGGGGTCCGAGCACTGAGACCCCCATCAATCGCTAGAACGAAGCAGCTGAAGGTCTCGTGTGAGCGCTCCGCCGCTTCCTGTCTGTTCGGCTTTTTCCGGAAAGCCGATTTATCGGAGGACGGGCGAATAGATTTTCTATTCAGTCCGTACACAATATATTTATTTCCGGAAAAAGCAGAACAGACAGGAAGCGGCGGAGCGCTCACACGAGACCTTCAGCTGCTTCGTTCTAGCGATTGATGGGGGTCTCAGTGCTCGGACCCCCACCAATCCAAACTTCTGTCATGTCACTATTATATCTCACTATGACACGCCACTATTATATCTCACTATGACATGTCACTATTATATCTCACTACGACAGGTCACTATTATATCTCACTACGACATGTCACTATTATATCTCACTATGACATGTCACTATTATATCTCACTACGACAGGTCACTATTATATCTCACTACGACATGTCACTATTATACCTCACTACGACATGTCACTATTATATCTCACTATGACATGTCACTATTATATCTCACTATGACATGTCACTATTATATCTCACTATGACATGTCACTATTATATCTCACTATTATATCTCACTATGACATGCCACTATTATATCTCACTATTATATCTAACTATGACATGTCACTATTATATCTCACTATGACATGTCACTATTATATCTCACTATGACATGTCACTATTATATCTCACTATGACATGTCACTATTATATCTCACTACGACATGCCACTATTATATCTCACTACGACATGCCACTATTATATCTCACTACGACATGTCACTATTAAACCTCACTACGACATGCCACTATTATATCTCACTATGACATGCCACTATTATATCTCACTATGACATGTCACTATTATATCTCACTATGACATGTCACTATTATATCTCACTATGACATGCCACTATTATATCTCACTAGGACATGCCACTATTATATCTCACTATGACATGCCACTATTATATCTCACTATGACATGTCACTATTATATCTCACTACGACATGTCACTATTATATCTCACTATGACACGCCACTATTATATCTCACTATGACATGTCACTATTATATCTCCCTATGACATGCCACTATTATATCTCACTGACATGTCACTATTATATCTCACTGACATGTCACTATTATATCTCACTGACATGTCACTATTATATCTCACTGACATGTCACTATTATATCTCACTGACCTGTCACTATTATATCTCACTGACATGTCACTATTATATCTCACTGACATGTCACTATTATATCTCACTGACATGTCACTATTATATCTCACTGACATGTCACTATTCTATCTCACTGACATGTCACTATTCTATCTCACTGACATGCCACTATTATATCTCACTGACATGCCACTATTATATCTCACTATGACATGTCACTATTATATCTCACTATGACATGTCACTATTATATCTCCCTATGACATGCCACTATTATACCTCACTGACATGTCACTATTATATCTCACTATGACATGTCACTATTATATCTCACTATGACATGTCACTATTATATCTCCCTATGACATGCCACTATTATATCTCACTATGACATGTCACTATTATATCTCACTATGACATGTCACTATTATATCTCACTATGACATGTCACTATTATATCTCACTATGACATGTCACTATTATATCTCACTATGACATGTCACTATTATATCTGACTATGACATGTCACTATTATATCTCACTATGACATGTCACTATTATACCTCACTATGACATGTCACTATTATATCTCACTATGACATGTCACTATTATATCTCACTATGACATGTCACTATTCTACCTCACTATGACATGCCACTATGACATGCCACTATGACATGCCACTATAACATGCCACTATGAGCGCCAACACAGAGCGGTAAGCCGCCGGTTACTGACCACAGCAGCGCTATACACGCATCATTTTGTACCGATCCAGTCCCCAGCACGGCTCAGTGCCCGACGAAGGTCTGTCTGACCGAAACGTCGACGTCGCACATACAGCCTCTGGCATCCATAATAAAAATAAAAATATATTTTTGTAACACAAGCAAGGTGTGCCGAGTACAAATTCTTAACCTATACCCGGGTTGGGACCCTACCTCGAGCACCCAAAGAAACCAGTGCCATCTGAACACAACCATATATGCCACTATGACATGCCACTATGACATCTCACTATGACATGTCAGAAGTTTGTGGAACGTTTAGCTGCACTTGAAAGCCGGCGCAAGTGGCTCCAAGGCCAATGCAAAAAGGGAAGGGGATAGTGAGCTACGTTGTCTGGTCCCCGGGCTGGTGTGAATGAGGGGGAGAGGTGACAATCGCTTTTATTACTTGCTATAGGTTGGGAGTATAACAGCTGCACCCGTTGGATAAATCTGGGTCCAAATTTGCCCAGGACAGACAACAGATAAGACACCCGAACGCTTTTCCAAGGTTTAAAATACAATTCTTGAGCTATCCGACCCTACAGTAGATGATCCGTTAGTAAATAGCCTTCGAAGATTAACCCCTTGGCGACATGCCATGTACTATTATGTTGCTGTCGCCAAGGGGAAGTATGGAGCGGGTTGATCTCCATACTCGGTAGGTGACGGTTGTGTTGTTTAGCCGACACCTCACTCCAGCGGGTGGAATCAAAGTTCACTATAAATTTGCTATCGCCATAATCGTATCAACCTGTAGAATAAGGTGCACATGTAGTTCTTACCGCCTGATGGATGCCGTATAAACAAAAACCCCCAAAAAATTGCATAATCTCTGGGTTTTTTTTTTCCATTTCACCCAACAAATAAAAAAATTTTCAGCTTCCCAGGACATTATGCAGCACAATGAATGGTGCCATGACCAACTACAACTTGTCCCGCATAAAACAAGCGCTCATACGGCAATGTCGACAAAAAACTAAAGTTATGGCTTTTGGAAGGTGGGGAGGAAGAAACTGAAATTGTCCGTGTCTCCAGGGAGTTAACCTCAGTGGCCTTCCCTGGCATGAAACCCGACTCGTCCAAATGAATAAGATGAGAAGTGATTTTTTTGGAGACTCCTCTCCGAAATTTTGACTGATATTTTCATATCCCAATTAAGGAGTGAAATAGGTCGGTATGAGCCACAGTTTTTAGGATTCTTACGGGGCTTGGGGATCAGCACTCTCATAGGAGGGGGAGGGCATTATTCCCATCGAAAGATTGAAAAAGATTAAGTAAATAAGGGGCAATCCGTTCAACATGCAATTTCTAGTGCTCCATGGGCAGGCCCCCCACACCTGGAGTTTTCCTGTTTGGAAAGCGGTAATAGCCCCTGTAATCTCCCCTAAAGTCAGATCCGTGTCCAGAATAATTGATATCTTCTCTATTTCGAGTGGGGAACATAATCGTGTCTAGATCAGGTTGATTATTTGCTAAATTTTACTCCGATTTATACTCCTCTATTGTTCCAAAGACGTCATTGATGACAAAGGGGTCACGAATGAGCATCTCCGTACAAGAGGTAACTTCCAAAATGGGGTTCGGTGTGGTATCCGCTACCTAAGAAAGCCAGCAAGAGGCTGTTAAAAACCCCCTCTGCCGGGACTATAATGTCGTCTCTTCCTGGGGAGTCAATAAGAGGGAATATTCACGTTTCTTTGCTGAGAAGGCCGAGGAGTCCTTATTCCTGAGATATTCCTCCTCTGCTACGGCCCGTTCAGCCTCCAATACTGTGCGTTGTGTAGCTGGTTCCCTTCTATGCGAGGAGAATTAGTGCTCCAGAATCCTGTAATTGCTCCTCATAAGGTGGTTGCAACTTCAGCATAGTAGAGCCATAGGGGACTCCATCTCCAGAAGTTTGGCAACTTCAGGAAATCCAAGATTGACCATAAGGGGAGAGTAGTCCGAGATTCCCCATGGGAGGTATTTTTGCATCTACCACGTACACTAAAGAGGTATCCTTTCCAAACGCCAAGTCAGTTTGGGAAAAGGGGCTGCGGGCAGAGTAGGCTGCGGGCAGAGTAGGCTGCGGGCGGAGTAGGCTGCGGGCGGGGTGGAGCGAGCCCGGCAAATTTCCTGTGAATATGTTGCAGCCCAGTCAGCCAGGGGGGAATCACAATACGGGACTCTCAGTAGTTTCTCTAATTCAGAGCACATCAAAAGATTGAAGTCCCCAAGGAGTAGAAGAGGAGCAGAACCAAACTCTGTCACCTGCATCATTATGTCATGGAGTAATTGGGCAGTGGCCGGAGGAGGATTATGGACATTCACTATAATAAAGGTCGTAAAGTGCACAATGAATCTCCCCCTCGGGTCCATCTTACCAGATGTAACATCACATTGTAGAGATTTGTGGACCAGCAAAGAGACCGCACTGGAGTAACTGGAATAAGAAGCGTGACCACCATGCCTGACCCGGAGATCGCTATTCATTTTTCTACTCTTTAAATAAATATCTGGAGTTTAGTTTATGATGCTGAATGTTTGTGATCTGGGGTGTATTGGGTATGGTTGTAATGACCCTATTCTCTGACAGACACCCCATTGGCCGATGATGATGATGAAAAGGACACGATCTCTCAGGCCCCTTCTCCCCCTGCCGCCCCCAGCTCGCTGTCGGCTACTGACATCACCGCTGAGTTTCTGCAGCCGTTACTCACTCAGGAGAGTGTGGCTAATCTGGTGAGTGGGCGCTCTGCTTGTTCTCCGCTGCTGGCGGCTCCACACATTCTGAATGTTTCTCCTCTACGGTCTCGCCCATTTTCTCTGTCTTCTCAGTATTCAGTCAGTAACCTTGATATCTACGTCTCTCTGGTCTGCAGGTCCTCATCAGTATGGTGTACCTGCCAGACACCATGCCGGCCTCTTTCCAGTCCACTTACACCCCAGTGGAGTCTGCCGGAACGGAAGATCAGATCAGGCATCTTTCACGTCTCATGGCTTCACAGATGACCGCAGCTGGAATCGGACCTGGTAACCTGGAAAATCGAATAAATAATCATGTTTAATGGGTGATGGGTAACCTGGTGAGAGCGTCTTATTAGACCTCCATCCATCATGGCCAAAAAGCCTCAAATCCTGTAACCTGGGTCAAGCAGGTCTGTGGGGGGGAAATGGCACATAATGTCCTACTGGTGACCAGCAAACCCCAGCTAGCAGCGGACCGCCGTGTGTAACTCTATCACCGGGATCTATCACGCTGCCAGTTTTGGTCATTAGACTCGGTTCCGCACTAATGTGACTCCAGCCTTGACACTCTGTCACCTCCGGTTAATATGGGCACAAGTCTGGAATGTCGCTCTCATCCAAGGGATCTGATTCTTTCAATTCAGGTCTTAAGATCTGCACCCGACATGGACTTTACCTGCACTTATTTGAATCCAGCTTTAGGCTCAGCCTTTGATTTTTGCTTTATTCTACAGGTGCACAGATGGTGACGGAAGTTCCAGTAGAAGTGGTGGAGGAGGAAAGTACAAAACCAGAAGGATTGGTTATCAAAAGAAGGGTCTCCTCCCTGCTCACCCCGGGCCAGGCCATCTCTGTGGTGGGCTCTCAGGCTAAGGATACAAAGGATGAAGACCTAGAAGCCCCTCTGGCCAAAAAAAGACCTGAGCCCATCCTGCCGGGGACGCAGCTGAGGTGAGAAGACCCTGGAGACGGAGTCTGCTCACATACTGACGCTTTTATTCTGATCATTTTATTTCTATTACCTTCAGGGCGGCTGCAGCCGGGGGTCGTAAAAAGATCTTTAAACTCAAAGAAGTTTTGGAGCCATTGACGGATATTCAGATCAAAAACCTTAAACTGGCAGCTGTGCAGAGGATCCTGCATGCGGAGCGCAGTGTGGGGGGCAGCGGGGCAGCCCTGGTACCCGACATTCACTCTACTTATAATTCTGAATGCTGTCATTCAGAATTTCTCACTAAATTTGAAGCTCTCTCCTTTCCAGATGCGGGTGAAGGTTCTGGCACGGTTGGTGACCCAGCTCGATACCTCGCTGAAGGCTGAAGTCCTGAGCCACTTTCTCTGTGACCCTCGTGGACGTCTAGACCTGGCCCTAGCTTGGCTGTTCCAGGAGTATTGTGAATATCAGTCCGGGGCAGGAGAGGAGGGTTACCAGGAGTGCTTAATAGGAATCCTGACTGGACTGCAGGAGCGGCCGGACCAAAGAGACGGGTCAGTGCGGTCAATGCCGGGACTGAGAACTTTGTCATTTTATGCGCTGGACTATATCTGGTGTCGTCTCATCCTTATAGGGTCTTCACAAAAGTTGTTCTAGAGGCTCCGCTGCTCACAGACTCTGCGCTGGATGTCATTCGCAAATACTGTGAGGACGAGGTACTGCAAACCTACTGCTAGAATTAGGGTTTTGTGTTTCAAGCTGATTTTCTATTAATTTCTACTATTTAACATGGAGTAAGATAAATATGTAATAAATTCCTACTCCGACGCGGCAAATATGTATAATAGAGTTAGGGTTAAATATTAGGATTACATGTATCGGGGTATATATACACGTCCTTCTCAATTAATTGGAATATCATCAATAAGTTCATTTATTTCAGGTATTCAATTCATAAAGGGTCTCATTGCGGCGTGGCATTGACGCGATCAGCCTGTGGCACTGCTGAGGGGTTATCACTGCGGCGTGGCATGGAGGCGATCAGCCTGTGGCACTGCTGAGGGGTTATCAGTTCGGCATGGCATGGAGGCGATCAGCCTGTGGCACTGCTGAGGTGTTAGCAATGCGGCGTGGCATGAGGGCGATCAGCCTGTGGCACTGCTGAGGGGTTATCAATGCGGCGTGGCAGGAGGGCGATCAGCCTGTGGCACTGCTGAGGTGTTATCAATGCGGCGTGGCAGGAGGGCGATCAGCCTGTGGCACTGCTGAGGGGTTATCAGTTCGGCATGGCATGGAGGTGATCAGCCTGTGGCACTGCTGAGGTGTTAGCAATGCGGCGTGGCAGGAGGGCGATCAGCCTGTGGCACTGCTGAGGGGTTATCAATGCGGCGTGGCATGGAGGTGATCAGCCTGTGGCACTGCCGAGGTGGTATGGAAGCCCAGGTTGCTTTGATATCGGCCTTCAGCTCGTCTGCATTGTTGGGTCTGAGGGTCTCATCTTCCTCTTGACAATACCCTATAGATTCTCTCTGGGGTTTAGGTCAGGCGAGTTTGCTGGCCAGTCAGGCGCAGTGATCCTGTGGTTACTACACCAGGTGTTGGCACTTTTGGCAGGGTGGGCAGGTGCCGAGTCCTGCTGGAAAATGAAATCGGTGTCTCCATAAAGCTGTCAGCAGAGGGAAGCATGAAGTGCTGGGAAATGTCCTGCTAGACGCTGCACTGACTCTGGACCTCATATAACAGTGACCGGCACCAGCAGATGACACGGCCCCCAAACCGTCACTGACTGCGGACACTTCACACTGGAGCGCAGGACACTTGGACTGACGACTCTCCGCTCTTCCTCCAGACTCCGGGACTGAGATTTCAAAATGAAGTGCAAAATTTACTTTATGAGATCCCTCTGTGTGTGATGAATCTATAGAATATACGAGATCCCTGTGTGTAATGAATCTATAGAATATACGAGATCCCTCTGTGTAATGAATCTATAGAATATATGAGATCCCTCTGTGTGTGATGAATCTATAGAATATGAGATCCCTCTGTGTGTGATGAATCTATAGAACATATGAGATCCCTGTGTGTAATGAATCTATAGAATATATGAGATCCCTCTGTCTGTAATGAGTATAGAATATATGAGATCCCTCTGTGTGTGATGAATCTATAGAATATACGAGATCCCTGTGTGTGATGAATCTAGAATATACGAGATCCCTGTGTGTAATGAATCTATAGAATATATGAGATCCCTCTGTGTGTGATGAATCTATAGAATATGAGATCCCTCTGTGTGTGATGAATCTATAGAATATATGAGATCCCTCTGTGTGATGAATCTATAGAATATACGAGATCCCTCTGTGTGATGAATCTATAGAATATATGAGATCCCTCTGTCTGTAATGAATCTATAGAATATATGAGATCCCTCTGTCTGTAATGAGTATAGAATATATGAGCTCCCTCTGTGTGTGATGAATCTATAGAATATACGAGATCCCTGTGTGTGATGAATCTAGAATATACGAGATCCCTGTGTGTAATGAATCTATAGAATATATGAGATCCCTCTGTGTAGTGAATCTATAGAATATGTGAGATCCCTCTGTGTGTGATGAATCTATAGAATATATGAGATCCCTCTGTGTGTAGTGAATCTATTGAATATATGAGATCCCTCTGTGTGTGATGAATCTATAGAATATATGAGATCCCTCTGTGTGTGATGAATCTATAGAATATGAGATCCCTCTGTGTGTGATGAATCTATAGAATATACGAGATCCCTCTGTGTGTAGTGAATCTATAGAATATACGAGATCCCTCTGTGTGTAGTGAATCTATAGAATATACGAGATCCCTCTGTGTGTAGTGAATCTATAGAATATATGAGATCCCTGTGTGTAGTGAATCTATAGAATATGAGATCCCTCTGTGTGTGATGAATCTATAGAATATATGAGATTCCTCTGTGTGTGATGAATCTATAGAATATATGAGATCCCTCTGTGTGTGATGAATCTATAGAATATATGATATCCCTCTGTGTGTGATGAATCTATAGAATATATGAGATCCCTCTGTGTGTGATGAATCTATAGAATATGAGATCCCTCTGTGTGTGATGAATCTAGAATATGAGATCCCTCTGTGTGTGATGAATCTATAGAATATGAGATCCCTCTGTGTGTGATGAATCTATAGAATATATAAGATCCCTCTGTGTGTGATGAATCTATAGAATGAGATCCCTCTGTGTGTGATGAATCTATAGAATATGAGATCCCTCTGTGTGTGATGAATCTATAGAATATATGAGATCCCTCTGTGTGTGATGAATCTATAGAATATATGAGAGACTTTATGAATTGAATTCCTGAAATAACTTTTTGATTTTATTTAAGAAGGACTAGTATATTAGGGTTACATGTATTGGGTGTGTGTGTATCAGTAACTACTACTATCAATTCTGAAGATTTCCTCCTCCGCTGGTTGTGATGATCTCTTTCTCTTTCTCCTCTTTTTTTCTCTTTCTCCTCTCTTTTTTTTTTCTCTCTTTTTTTTTTTCTCTCTCTTCTCTCTCTTTTTTTCTCTCTTCAGGGTCGCAGTTACCTGGGGATGTCCACATTGAGAGATCTCATCCTCACTCGCCCGGCTCGGCAGTTCCAGTATTTGCATTTACTTCTGGACCTCAGCTCTCATGAGAAAGACAAGGTGCAAGTTCCTCTGTGCTGCTGTGCACTCCGCCCTTCTCTCTGGACAATTTCCTTATTTTCTGCTATTTCTTAGGTCCGGCAGCAAGCTCTGCTCCTCATTAAGCGCATGTATGACAAGGAAAGTCTCCGGCAATATATAGAAAAGTTTGCGCTTAATTACCTGCAGCTGCTCGTCCACCCCAACCCCCCCTCGGTGCTCTTTGGGGCAGATAAGGACACAGGTATAGAAGGGCAGTCACGTGCTGATTTAATTGTGGGGGGGGATTTGCTTTCCTAAATTTTCTTTTCTTTTACAAGAAGTTGTCTCGTAAGCTACTGACCATAAAGCTGTGCCCTCAAATATTAACCCTGTGTTGCAATTACAAGAAATAAAAACCTGACAATCTGCAGTTCAGCTCTTTATTGTTCTCCTTAGAGGTGGCTGCACCCTGGACGGAGGACACGGTCAAGCACTGTCTGTACCTCTACCTGGCCTTACTTCCACAGAACCACAAGCTTATCCATGAGCTGGCGTCCGTCTACACAGAGGCCACAGCGGACATTAAGCGGACCGTGCTGCGCGTCATCGAGACTCCGGTGAGCGATTAGAAACGAGCACGAGGGCCCAAAACGAAGAGCAGCGGAAGGACAGAACTCGGGAGCGATTACTAATGATTGTCGCTCTTTCCTGCAGATACGCGGCATGGGCATGAACTCTCCTGAGCTGCTTCTGTTGGTGGAGAATTGCCCCAAGGGGGCAGAAACCCTGGTCACGCGCTGCCTGCACATCTTAACTGATAAAGGTATTTTCCACACCTCCCGCGTGCCGGAGACCGAACACGTGTGAAATGTAGTCCGGAGAATAGATCACAGATGAGTCCTGTGAACATAGAAGAACTCACTTGTAGCACGAGCCTTTAGGCCTCCTCTGGGACACAGAGTATAAAAAGGAGAATAGGGGGGCTGCCCTGACTGGGAACCTTGCCCTCATGACCCAAATAATTAAGAGCTCCAAGCTGATCATATAGCCGCATCCGCAACAAGAGGGGGACCCCCGTAGCCAGAACGGTTTCGTGATTCCATTAGGATCACGGGCGTGATCTCCGGCCCCCTCGCTCCATCCACATGGTCACCCGCAAATCCCCCGCCATCCTCCTCTTCAACACGGTCGCCTGCCCCTTCCATATGGCCCTGCGATGTTACCCTGCGTGCTAACAGCAGTGATGCTGCAAGTCCCCATCCCCCTGGGGTAGTTCAGGGAGTCCCTTTCTCTAGTGGCTGCTTTTATTGAGAAGTTTCCCTTTCTAGGGGTTTATTTACCACTTTTTTAACCTTTTTTGTCGCTTATTTTCTGTTGCTTTTCTGGACAAGCGCCGTTTCTGTCATTTTGGCCGCTCGTCCCACCGTAGCTGTGGTTTGACTTTCTAATTTATCCCTCGGCTTGTGTCTAGCCTAGGCTGCAGTTGTTTCCTCTGTCTTTGCGTCGCCCCGGCCAGTCAGGTGTCCTTTTCAGCCTATGGCCTTTCTTCTTGTGTCTTCAGCTCTGCTGCGGTTTATATTCTACAGTCGGCATTCTCGGCTCTTCATCCACAGGGGTACATGGCTCCGGGGGTCTGGTCGGCCGCCTTTTGTCTCTCTATTGTTCTTGTACTTCCTCAGGGGTATATTTTGTTCTCCAGACATTGCTATTTGTTTCTTGTCATGCCTTCTCCCCATTGGGATGTTACCAAGCAATCTATACGGATGGGCAAGGCTTCTTTTATTCCTGCAGTGGTTGTGATCTTAAGATTCCTCGCAGCCAGCCTACCTCATGTGCCCGCTGTGCTTGCTATTCAGGGCCCCCCAGATGGTCCTCTCCCCAAGGATGTGGCTTACCCTGAGTGGGCGAAGTCTTTTGCTCAGGCCCTGGGGGACGTTTCCAGACTATCCCAGTCCATGGTTCAGTCTTTGGAGCGTTTACCTTCTCAGATTGCGGCTAAGCTCAGGGGCCTCCTTCCTTTCCTTTGGATAATACTCGGTCTACATCTCGCCGTTGAGCCCAAAACAGGCGCAGGAGTGCCTTGAACAGGTTTCGTTCCTCGTCAAGCACTTTTCAGGGGTTCCAGTGGCAGTCTTAAATGATGATGTTGCCTCCAACGGGTATTCTAAAAATCGTTATTTATATAGCGCCAACATATTCCAGGAGAATCCCTCTCTCCCATTGATATTTGCGATGCATAGCGCCATTTCCCCATAGTTTTCTTTAATTCGCGATGGGTTCTCTAAATTTCCAATTTACGCTCACCGCTTCTCCTCAGTCCTTCCCCAAGGTCCTGACAACTCATGGCGTTTCTCAGCTCCAGGGGAGTTGCTGTCTTCCCTTACCTGGATGACCTCTTGGTGATGGTGCCCTCCAAAGAGGATAATAACGTTTTTCTTTTATCCATTTGTTTTTACATGCGAGTTCTGGGCAGAATGGTTTTTGACCTTCGAGCTGGATTCACATGCACAATTTCACACCAGGTCCCTCCAGAGGGCTATCCTTTCATCTTGGGGCAAGTCTCAGGACTTGTTGGACTGGTTGATTCTCCTGCCCTCTTGGGTCAAGTTGCGATGGTGGTAGACGCCTCCGACCATCTCAATGGGTCGGTCTTTTCCTCTATTCCAGCGGCTGGATGTCTCATCGCATGCCAGTCTGTCCGGGTAGGCTGCAGTTTTCACTCCTCACACGGTGCAGGGAACTTGGTCGCAGGAAGAAATGTCCTTGCAGATCAACTTGTTGGAATTGAGGGCAGTTTTCCTAGCCCTCTCCCAATGGACAGGATCCAGACCGACAACTCTATGCAAGAATTTCTATCCTATGAGATGCTCCACAGAACCCTGTCCTTCCGCCAGTCAGGCCTTAACCAGGGGCTCCGTGTAACTTCCTTGAGGGGTCAGGTCTCTGCTCTGTCCTTTTTCAGAGAACTTTTGGCTTTTCGTTCTCAGGTGAAGACTTTTTTTGCTTATGGGGTCCCTCCTTGCAAACATCGCATTGAGCTTTGGGATCTTCATTTCGTTCTCGGAGCTGTTCAGGTTCCTCCCTTTGAATCTGTGAGAGACATTTTGCCGCATCTCCTTTCTGGGATGGTTCTGTAGCTTTTCTGGCGGCGATCCCCCTCGTCAGGTGGGTTTCAGAACTTGCTGCCTTGTCCTGCAAATCACCTTTTATGGTCATCCATAGGGATAAAGTGGTCTGACCTGTCTCGTCTTCTCCACCTTCCTTGTTCTCGCTTCTTTTTGCCCCTCCCTATCTCATCCGACGGACTGGACTTTACATGGCCTTCATTTTGTAAGCACAGTCCAAATCTATCTCGCTGCGACTGAGTTTTTTCGGCGCTCCAATTTTTTTTCAACCTCTGAAAACGAGGCGAAATTATTTTTTTGGACAGTAAACTCTTTACAGTCCTATCAGGAAAGCAGCCGGTCCCTGAGGGTGTTTAAAGATATAGCGCAATATCGAGATGATGCAGAGTTCATGAACGCGTGGAAAGACCCACATGTCAAACACTCATTGCCCCTTCCTCGTGCGGAGAAGAAATATCTATCCATAAAAGAGGAATTGTGTGAAGCCAAAGTGGAACTAAGGGGTCGACTTACAGAGACTCCGATCCATCATTTCCAAAAGCGGCTGGAGAAGAAGGTTGTCCATATTCCGGCTGATATTAAAGGGGTTTTCCCATGAGACATTTATTACATATCCACAGGATGTCTCCTACACGTCCGGTAGATGCAGGTCCCACCTCTGCGACCTCACCTATCTCTAGAACGGGGCCTCTAAACCCCCTTCTAGCTTTTGTCCTCGCAGACTGCCGGCCACTTCCTGGTTACATGGTCGGGAGTTAGGAAACCTCGCTGGCTATGCTGATTTTCGTGACTCCCATAGTAGTGAATGGCAGTTGCGGACGCAGAGTAGCATGCGAGCTGCGCTGTTTCCATAACTACCATTCAGTTCTATGGGACTTAGGAACG
Organism: Rhinoderma darwinii; assembly: GCF_050947455.1. NCBI lineage: Eukaryota > Metazoa > Chordata > Amphibia > Anura > Rhinodermatidae > Rhinoderma > Rhinoderma darwinii. Next base: position 78,192 of record NW_027463598.1, read on the forward strand.
CCGTGTAGCTCAGCGAGGTTCGCGGTTTTCGTAACTCCCGACCATGTAACCCTTTTCATGGTTGGAATTTTGCCGCAACACAGCGGCAGAATGGGGTTTTGGGGGCCCTGTTGTAGAGAGAGGTGCGGGTCCTGTGGGTATGTCTTAAATGTCTCATGAGAAAACCCCTCTAAGGAAAGGAAAAGGGACACGTTTCTACGAGACCAATGTGATATAGACGACGATCGCATCTTCCAGTGGAGAGTCCGTAGATGAAGACGTCGGAATCCTCACTATAGAGATACAGACTCTGGATCGGGGCCATGGAGATGACACTTCCATTAATATTTCTGTGGACACTCCCACCTGCCTCGTGGCTGCTACAGATGTAATCCCTTTAGAAGCCACAGACAAAGGGGGCGCCAGAGGGGAGACCACAAAACAGGTGTCAAGCGGAAGCGTCTCCTGGAGAAAGATGGGGGTTCTGCTCACAATGGCGCCATAAGCTTGAGATGGACTTGTAGAAAGCTGAACGCAGGATGAATCTTCAGGAGATGTTTTCAGGTCCGAGCGCTCAGTGAGCACAGGCAGATTGCCGGACGGCTATCGACTGGAGGACTCTTTGGGTTTAGTGTCCATCTTTCTTTTTCAGGAGAAGATTATAGGGCCCGGCACTTCTGGATATTGCAATGGGTCTGATATTGGAGATGACACTTCTGGCTCAGATAAGACACTTCTGGGGGGTGCGCCGTCCACTTGGTCCCCTCCCTCGCCTGCTGGTTCCTCTCTGGAGACGTGAAATCTTGAAAGCCTTACATTGTCTGAGCACCCATGAAGAGATTCTAGTGAAACCAGTGGAGAAGGGTGGAAATATTGTCCTCCTATCTCCAATATATTATGTAGTAGACGCCATGCACTAACTGAATGATGGCGGTCTACCAGATATTACACCGTGATCCGACATTGACCTGGCAACGTTCTGTCAGATCCTTGCTCAGATGGGGGGGTAGTTAAAGGAATTTTTACGTCTAAATTTACTAAGAAGCTTTACAATGATTTTCCTAAGAAAGGTTGTTGGTACTTTTTACCCCAGATCCATAAATCTACGCAGTGCCCTCCAGGTCGCCCTCTTGTGGCTGGGATTTTAGGGTACACTAAGAGGATTTTTTGACCATACCACATGATTTTGGACATCAAGAAGGCTCTAAACCCTCAAGTAGTGAAAGGTTGTGCTGCAGGTCCTCCAAAAAAAAGGCCTCCTCAAATATTTACACACTATTAAATGATTTCGATATTGATGACAAAGTTTAAACACTCATACGACTAAATGGGAGAGTTTCCTGGAACGCTCTACCCCCTCGCAGGTTTGGCAGACTGTATGGTCCAAGGCCGCTAAGTCATCCATTTTTACTCGTAATAGGGATAAGCAATTCAAAATTGTGATGCGCTGGTCCCTACTCCTGAGCGGCTTTATCGTTCTCGTTCCTCCATCATTTCCCTATATTTGTTGGCCTTGTGGAGTGATTTTGGGTTGAGATTCAACACTTCTGGTTGAACAGGTTTTCTCTCTTAAAGGTCCCCTTTCCCTACTACGTACATTTTACAAGAATAACTCATTGTGAGGGGATTCAGCAGGATCATCCACAATCTTCAGCAGATCTCACGGCCTGAATAAGATCCTTCACAGTCGGAGAGACGTCCCCTGAAGAAGCCGCTTCAGATAGATCGCGTTCAATGAACGCCTGAAGTATTTTTATGTCCAATAGGAATAAGAGGAGGAATGATATATCCTTGATTTCCTGGCCCGCTGGCGGGATGCGCTGGGAGAACCAGAATGAGTGCAATCCACGGAAAAATGTCTGGGGGCCTAAATGGACTGGTTCCTGAAAGGGGTCAGACCATTGAGATGCTGATGCTGAGGAAGGCGTTGTAAGGCATCCGCCGTGGCCTGAGAGAGGCGGGCGAGATCAACCGCCTGATTGAGGGGAGCAGCACATTGGGGGGGGGGGGTAATATGTTAAACCGTGGGAGCGTGGGAATTCTGTGGGGGTTTAGACTGAGCGCACTGAACACAGACTGGGTCAGCCTTCCCTCATGGGAACTTCACCATTAGTGTCGTAAAGCCCGATGACCAGTCTGAACTGTGACAGCTGATGCTCCGGTGCAGATACGTACTGTGGGGGGGGGGGGGTCCGCATCCGCGTCTCCTGCTGCTTTACTTTACTGTCTGTAGTGCGGACGTCACCGCACCAGAATGTGGACTTTGTAGTGTTGCGATACTCGATACCAAAACGAGACTTTTGCCAATAATAATAAAAAAAAGTTCTTCCGTTTTCTGATGTGAAGCGCGAGGTGCGATGATGAATGTTGAACCTCCACGTGCCGCACATCATGGACAATGTTGGGTTATTTACTATTAATGAGCGGTGCATGAAGGTTCAAAATTCATCATCGCGCCTCACAAAATAAAAACCGTCTCACGTATTATTGTAACAGCGTAAACCCCATGAATGGCGCTATAAATGTGATATTACGGTCACGGCGATACCGAATGTGGATATTTTATGTATCGAGACTTAAATTTTTATTGTAATGTGTGGTTTTTATTTCATTATTTTTTTATATATTTTTTTTAAACTTTAATGTACAGGCCTATATCTATATACTGATAGCACACAGGCATATATCTATATACTGATAGCACACACAGGCATACATCTATATACTGATAGTACACAGGCATATATCTATATACTGATAGTACACAGGCATATATCTATATACTGATAGTACACAGGCATACATCTATATACTGACAGTACACAGGCATATATCTATATACTGATAGCACACAGGCATATATCTATATACTGATAGCACACAGGCATATATCTATATACTGATAGCACACAGGCATACATCTATATACTGATAGTACACAGGCATATATCTATATACTGATAGCACACAGGCATATATCTATATACTGATAGCACACAGGCATATATATCTATATACTGATAGCACACAGGCATATATCTATATACTGATAGCACACAGGCATATATCTATATACTGATAGTACACAGGCATACATCTATATACTGATAGTACACAGGCATACATCTATATACTGATAGTACACAGGCATATATCTATATACTGATAGCACACAGGCATATATCTATATACTGATAGCACACAGGCATACATCTATATACTGATAGTACACAGGCCTATATCTATATACTGATAGCACACAGGCATATATCTATATACTGATAGTACACAGGCATATAGCTATATACTGATAGTACACAGGCATATATCTATATACTGATAGCACACAGGCATATATCTATATACTGATAGCACACACAGGCATATATCTATATACTGATAGTACACAGGCATATATCTATATACTGATAGTACACAGGTATATATCTATATACTGATAGTACACAGGCCTATATCTATATACTGATAGCATATATCTATATACTGATAGTACACAGGCATATATCTATATACTGATAGTACACAGGCATATATCTATATACTGATAGCACACAGGCATATATCTATATACTGATAGCACACCGGCATATATCTATATACTGATAGCACACACAGGCATATATCTATATACTGATAGTACACAGGCATATATCTATATACTGATAGTACACAGGCCTATATCTATATACTGATAGCACACACAGGCATACATCTATATACTGATAGCACACAGGTATATATCTATATACTGATAGCACACAGGCATATATCTATATACTGATAGCACACGGGCATATAAATATATATACTGATAGCACACGGGCATAAAAAAATATATATACTGATAGCACACCGGCATATATCTATATACTGATAGCACACGCAGGCATATATCTATATACTGATAGTACACAGGCATATATCTATATACTGATAGTACACAGGCCTATATCTATATACTGATAGTACACAGGTATATATCTATATACTGATAGCACACACAGGCATATATCTATATACTGATAGTACACAGGCCTATATCTATATACTGATAGTACACAGGCCTATATCTATATACTGATAGTACACAGGCCTATATCTATATACTGATAGTATACAGGCATATATCTATATACTGATAGCACACAGGCATATATCTATATACTGATAGTACACTGACATATATCTATATACTGATAGCACACAGGCACATATCTATATACTGATAGCACACAGGCATATATCTATATACTGATAGCACACGGGCATATAAATATATATACTGATAGCACCTATATACTGATAGCACACACAGGCATATATCTATATACTGATAGCACACACAGGCATATATCTATATACTGATAGCACACACAGGCATATATCTATATCCTGATAGTACACAGGCCTATATCTATATACTGATAGTACACAGGCCTATATCTATATACTGATAGTACACAGGCCTATATCTATATACTGATAGCACACACAGGCATATATCTATATACTGATAGTACACAGGCATATATCTATATACTGATAGCACACAGGCATATATCTATATACTGATGGTACACAGGCATATATCTATATACTGACGGTACACAGGCACATATCTATATACTGATGGTACACAGGCACATATCTATATACTGATGGCACACAGGCATATATCTATATACTGATGGTACACAGGCCTGTATCTATATACTGATGGTACACAGGCATATATCTATATACTAGCACACAGGCATGTATCTATATACTCATAGTACACAGGCAGTTGTTAGGACATATCTGAGTATCCCTAACAGGAAATATGGTAGGACAGCCCTGGGGTCCTTCAATGGACCCTGGGCTGTCTGCCCATATATGGTATGTCCCTCCATCTGGGTAACAGGGATTCCTGTGATGCGATCCAGGGGCATTTCCCCCTTTGCATTTTCCCCCGAGTGCTGCAGTCCACTGTGATCGCAGCATTCAGGGGAATAGCGGCAGAGATGAGGTTTCTCTGATCTCCGCCGTTTATAGCGGGGCTGCGGCTGTTTAATACAGCCATTGTCCCGCTCCTGACCAGAAGTGTGCGCGCAGTCAGCATGAGGTGATGCTGCCGGCGCTTTACTAATGAGTGGTGCGGCGCAGGCACTGAAGACAGAACATTGCGGGCGCGCTGCAAAACACCCCCATGTTCTGTCTTCAGTGCCGCCGCTCATTAGTGCAGCACTGGCCGCATCACCTCATGCTGACCGCGTGCACATGTCAGGACTCGGGAGCAGGGCAGTGACTGTATCACACATGTATTACACAGCCGCAGCCCCACTCTCATACATTCATGTATTACTATACTGAGCTGTTCGGCCACAGCCCCGCTGTCATATATTCATGTCTTACTATACTGCGCTGTGCAGCCGCAGCCCCGCTCTCATACATTCATGTGTTGTTATACCGAGCTGTGCGGCCGCAGCCCCGCTCTCATACATTCATGTGTTACTATACTGAGCTGTGCGGCCGCAGCCCCGCTCTCATACCTTCATGTCTTACTATACTGCGGCCGCAGCCCCGCTCTCATACATTCATGTCTTACTATACTGAGCTGTGCGGCCGCAGCCCCGCTCTCATACATTCATGTGTTACTATACTGAGCTGTGCGGCCGCAGCCTTCTCTCAAACATTCATGTCTTACTATACTGCGCTGTGCGGCCGCAGCCCCGCTCTCATACACTCATGTCTTATTATACTGCGGCTGCAGCCCCGCTCTCATACACATGTCTTACTATACTGAGCTGTTCGGCCACAGCCCCGCTGTCATATATTCATGTCTTACTATACCGAGCTGTGCGGCCGCAGCCCCGCTCTCATACATTCATGTGTTACTATACTGAGCTGTGCGGCCGCAGCCCCGCTCTCATACATTCATATCTTACTATACTGCGGCCGCAGCCCCGCTCTCATACCTTCATGTCTTACTATACTGCGGCCGCAGCCCCGCTCTCATACACATGTCTTACTATACTGCGGCCGCAGCCCCGCTCTCATACATTCATGTCTTACTATACTGCGGCTTCACAGCTAAGTATCGAAATACATGAAACACCGGTATCGAACTGTTTGAGTGTGCACGGTATCAAAACCATATTGAAGTTTCCATGCATCGTGCATCCCTAGTCTGTAGGCGGTATTTATCCTGTAAGAAGGGCTAACACTTAGTGTCAAGACCCCAGCAGCAACAGAATATACCCATGGTCTGTTTCCCCTAATGAACTAGACGAGTAAAGGTTTTTATGGTGAGTATTTAAAAAATCCACTTTTTCCGCTTCCGTGTACAATGTTTTTTTAATGCTGCGGATTTGTGGTCTCGCGTGGGGGGCCCTAGCAGGTATGGGGGCCATGAAGTAAATACCTAATTTCTCTGGATTATTCAATAGGAAATAAACCCTAATGCTGGTGGATGTGTAATCCCTCAGATAATGAAGATGCCGGACATTGGGTTTTCCATCGTTCACTACATCTTGCCGACGGTTTCTGTTACCTTGATGTTTCTTCGCCTCTTCCAATCCACGTGATACACGAGAGCAGTGCAATGTTGTTTAGGGAGTTTCTAGCAATGATCGCTGTCCACCATGATTTCTTAGTGACGCTCCACATGAACAGATTAGGTAAAGACTGAAACACAGGCCTGTTCCTGGCGGGAGGGTTTAGTTACAGACGTGGTCATCCAGCCAGCGTGTCGTGGATTGGATCCGTACGTGACTGACCTCATTGTAAATCTACAGCCACTTCCTATTTGCCTGGCATTAAAGTGGGAAAATGGTCATTGACTTTCTTGAATATTCCTCAGGAATCCATTGCCCGTTCTTCTCACTTTATCGTCTTACGCAAGTTCTAATATTTCCTCGTTTCGATGGAGATTGTAATATCCGGGTTGGGTTTACCTTCCTCCTGACTTTGTAGGAATATTTCCATTAATTGTGTGTTGTCCCTGTTTTAGTTCCTCCATCTCCTGAGCTTGTGAAACGTGTCCGGGATCTGTATCAGAAGCGTCTCCCAGACGTCCGCTTCTTGATCCCAGTGCTTAATGGCCTGGATAAGGTAAGAGGAGCGTGGAGTATATAATGTAGTCTCGATTCTCTGTGGTGCTTGGGTAAGACGTACCTACACGATGTGGAAGGAAGGAGTCTACTTTACGGTGTACTTTGTCTTGTAGAAGGAGGTCGTTCAGGCTTTGCCCAAACTCATCAAGCTCAACCCAATAGTTGTGAAAGAAGTGTTCAATCGGCTTCTTGGAACGCAGCACGGTGAGAGGGGGAGGGGTGGGACTGGGGTCAGAAATACTGGAAACTCCAGGGGGCAGCAGGGGCAGAGTTGGCACCAGTTTTACCTTTTTACTGTGTTTGAAGCCAAAGCCACCTGGGTTTATGGAGGGTTTTGTGAAATGTGACTGTACTTTTCCTAGGAGATGGAAGTAGCTCGATGTCTCCTCTGACCCCCGGAGACCTGCTAGTCGCTCTTCATAACATTGATTCCAGTAAATGTGACATGAAATCCGTCATTAAAGGTAATTCTTCATGTCCCTGAACCTGCATTTGTTTCCGCTTTATTCTTTGTAAAACCCGGGTGTCTTGTTTCTTCTCAGCCACAAACCTGTGTTTCTCTGCACGCTCTGTGTATACGTCTGAAGTGCTGGCGGTGGTTCTTCAACAGCTCATGGACACCACGCCACTCCCCATGCTTCTTATGAGGACCGTCATCCAGGCCCTTGGGATGTACCCCAGATTAGGGGGCTTCATTATGAACATCCTCACCCGTCTCATCTACAAACAGGTAAGAGGTGTCTGCACGGTTTGTGTAGTTGGAGTCGGCATGGAGAACGGTTGTCACTGATCATGGATGCTGTACTAGCGCCCCTCCATACCGGAGCCCCGCTGCACTGTAATGCTGCTGCTGCACTAGCGCCCCTCCATGCCGGAGCCCCTCTGCACTGTAATGCCGCTGCTGCACTAGCGCCCCTCCATGCCGGAGCCCCTCTGCACTGTAATGCCGCTGCTGCACTAGCGCCCCTCCATACCGGAGCCCCGCTGCACTGTAATGCTGCTGCTGCACTAGCGCCCCTCCATGCCGGAGCCCCTCTGCACTGTAATGCTGCTGCTGCACTAGCGCCCCTCCATACCGGAGCCCCTCTGCACTGTAATGCCACTGCTGCACTAGCGCCCCTCCATGCCGGAGCCCCGCTGCACTGTAATGCTGCTGCTGCACTAGCACCCCTCCATGCCGGAGCCCCGCTGCACTGTAATGCTGCTGCACTAGCGCCCCTCCATGCCGGAGCCCCGCTGCACTGTAATGCCGCTGCTGCACTTTCGCCCCTCTGCACTGTAATGCCGCTGCTGCACTTGCGCCCCTCCATGCCGGAGCCCCGCTGCACTGCAATGCCGCTGCTGCACTAGCGCCCCTCTGCACTGTAATGCCGCTGCTGCACTTGCGCCCCTCCATGCCGGAGCCCCTCTGCACTGTAATGCCGCTGCTGCACTAGCGCCCCTCCATGCCGGAGCCCCGCTGCACTGTAATGCCGCTGCTGCTTGTGGCTATAGGTTTCAGTATAGCAACCTTTCTGCTTCCAGTACTGAACAACTTGTGAAAGTGCGAGCTTAGGGACTGCTCCATCCTCTGACTCAAATATTGGTTACATTTTTCTAGTAGTATGTGCTCTTTTCACCCCTTGTTTTGTGAGGCAATATTTGGATACCTGATTAATGTGTTGTCTGTAAGAAGGTCTCCCACGTGGCCATCTGACACGGCTCCTGGTGGTTACCTCCTGCTTGTGTGAACCCTCTCCCTGAAGTACAGGAGCCTTTCCTCTTCGCTGCCTGCCATGACTGGCTCTGGAGGCAGCAGCTCGTGTGTAACCCTAAATACAGAACTTCCTTGTAATAAATGGGCAGGTAGCTGGAAATAGAGGCAATGCCTGTGATAGGGGAGAACTGTAGAGTTTTACATTGGTAATTCCGCCTCACGTCAAGCACTGGCAGCATGGAAGTAACGGTGTGGCTCGAAATGCGTAAGCGCTGTATAGAATGCCAACATTTTAAATGAAAAAAAATAAATGAAGTGCAGCACTTCCTCCTTTAAAACTTTTATTACTTTTGGATACTCGATGCCACCATAGGTCACATATAGTGAGAATTCAGGCACCTTCAGCATGAACCAGGAAAATCAATTTAAACACCACTGACTTAGTCCGTAGCTTACTAACCGTGTCAAAAGAAAACTATCCCTGAGGACCCACCAACAAGACGTCCACATATTATCCCACATAGGCACATACTACTATGGAAATGGGGGTGCAACCAATCTCTCTTTATAACTTGGCAAAATGATTACTACAGCAGCAGAGTGCATGTTATACCAGCTCCTACTCGAATCATCTGATGTCCACAACTCTACACCGTATGACAACTACCACTTTACTGCTCATCCAGCACTGGGATCGTGTCTAACCTTATTACATTGTTGTCCTGACTTCAGGTCTGGAAGTACCCGAAGGTTTGGGAGGGTTTCATTAAATGCTGCCAGAGAACCAAGCCACAGTCCTTTAGTGTCCTCCTCCAGCTCCCTCCTCCACAGCTCCATTCAGTCCTCCAGACGTCTCCTGATCTCAGGGATCCCCTGTTGGCTCATGTTAGGACTTTTACACCTAACCAGGTGAGGGATGACTGCGCGCATGTCACAATAATGCACGCTGCCTTGTACGGAATGGGTTTAATCCTTCTCTTTCCTGTCAGCTGGCCCATGTCCCTCATGCCATCGTGGCAATTCTAGAAGCAGAATCCAGAACGGACACTGAATCAGATGATGTTGCCCCAACACAAGAGGTAAGTAGTTAAAGCACTCAGCTCCTGGAGATGCATGCTGAATGAAGGACCTGGCTCAGTCAACGTTTTCCTTTCTTGATTGTCTAAGACGTCTGAAATTCCATCCCAAGACCTCATTGTCCATCACCTCGCCCAAGAAAAATTACTAAAGCTGCAGGTTCTAGAGGAACAGAAAGGAAAAAGTTCTCAGCGGATGGAGGAGGAAACGGAGATGGATCTCCCGGTTATCCTAATAGATGAAGAGGACGAGATCCTGACGGTTTGTGTTGGTTTATAATGTCGTCTGTTCATTCCATCACTGACTGAACTTCAATTATATCTCACTTATTTTATCCTCAGAAAAGTCAGGGGAAAGATTCTTCACCAGAGGAATGTGAGACCGTCCCTGCCAACACCGCGTGTTCTCCACCTCCCGAGGAGCCAATGGAAGAAGGACTAGACCAGAGAGAAGACTAGATCAATCCTCCGTTGTTGCATTCTAGTCACTGACAAATAAAAATGTGTTCTGTGAAGGTTCTGTCATTGTGGTGGAAGGACATGGGGTTGGGATAAATGTGCAGCAGTCACAAGGTCTCCGCACTAATGCTGTTCATCCTATTGTGGCTGCTACATGCCCCTTGTTCTATGTTGCGATTTGTGGCTAGTGCGTGGTGGTGATTGCTATATCAGACTGCTGCTGGTTTTGATTTACTATACACCGAGTATGTACTGAGAGAATAGTGAAATATAGGGGCCCTCAAAATCCAATCAGGGTCACATTACTCGATTGTTGTAAAGTATGTGTAATGCTGTAAAACATAAAATACATAAACAAAATTTCAAATAATAAAAAAATACTCTTGGTGAAGATACATGCTTAGAGGCTCTGTCACCACATTATAAGTGTCCTGTCTCCTACATAATGTGATCAGTGCTGTAATGTAGATAACAGTGGTCCTAGTAATAAAGAGGCTGTCACCAGATTGTAAGTGCCCTGTCTCCTACATAATATGATCGGCGCTGTAATGTAGAGTACAGCAGTGGTTTTTATTTAGAAAAACGATCGATTTTTACCAAGTTATGACCTATTTTAGCTTTATGCTAATGACTTTCTTAATTCCCAACTGGGTGTGTTTTTACTTTTGACCATGTGGGCGTTGTAAAGAGGAGTGTATGACGCTGCCCAATCAGTGACCAATCAGCGTCATACACTTCTCTCCATTCATTTAATCAGCGCATAGTGATCTTGCTAGATCACTATGTGCAGTCGCATACACCCACATGAAGTGTCCTGACAGTGAATAGACATCGCCTCCAGCCAGGACGGGATGTCTATTCACAAGCCCGACACTTCGGTAACGTTTCTGTGGTACTTTCAGCAGAGCAAGCGTAATCTCGTGAGATCACGCGTGTAAATGACAGTTTACATCGAGATTGCGCTTGCTGTGCTGTATGTCCCACACAAATGTTACCGAAGTGTTGGGATTGTGAATAGACATCGCGTCCTGGCTGGAAGGAATGTCTAGTCACTGTCAAGACACTTCAGTAACGTTAATGTCTCAGTATAAGACAGCACATGCTGATCTAGCAGGATTCCTATGTGCTGTGTTAAAGAATGGAGAGAAGTGTATGACGCTGATTGGTCAACGTCATACACTCCTCTGTACAACGCCCACTTGGTCAAAAGTAAAAACACGCCCATTTGGGCATTAAAGTAATTAGCATAAATCTAAAATCGTTTTTATAAATAAAAAATAAAAAAACATGGTCACCTACATTACACCGCTGATCTCCTTATGTAGAAGATAGGCTGTCACCACATTATAAGTGCCCTATTTATTACTAGGACCACTGTTCTCTACATTACACCGCTGATCTCCTTATATAGGAGACAGGGCACTTATAATGTGGTAACAGCCTCTTTATTACTTTGTTACCTGTTTAACACACGTGCGGCCCTGTGACATTATAAACTGGAATACAATCAAAACTATTACAAAGCAAAATCTGCGCTCCAAATGGCGCTTCCTACTTCCGGAGCCCTGCACTGTGCCCAAACAGCAGTTTACTGCCACGTATATGACATTTTCTACCTGGGAGAACCTTCTTAACAATTTTTGGGTTGTCTCTCCAGTGGCATCAGCTGAGCACAACATATTGGGGGCTGAAATGTCATATCTGTTGAAATATTGCAATTTTCACTTTGCAGAATCCTCAGCGCCTTCATATCTCACACCTATGGGGTGATAATTGTCTTGAGGGGTGTAGTTTCCAATATGGAGTTACTTTTTTGTTTTGTTTTTTTACTATCTGACCTCCAAGTCTCTGCAATTGAGGATCAATGCTGTGTAAATTGCCAAATTAGGCCTAAAATGCGCACAGTACCCTGTCACTCATGAGCCCTGTCCTCCCGCAGTAGCAGCGATAGTCATTCTTCCAGACTTAAGGACGATCAGCTCCTTACAAGAATAATAAAAACATTCAACATAGAATTTTTTCAGACAATGCTCCGATATATTTTAGCTTTTTAAAGCAATCCTAACCTATTAGGGTATATTCACACGGCCCATTTTTGGCTGTTTTTCGGGCCGTAAATGGCCGAAAAATCTGAAGCAGAACGCCTACAAACATCTGCCCATTGATTGCAATGGAAAAAACGGCAGTCTGTTCCGACAGGCCCTTTTTTTTACGTGCCCGTTTTTTCAAAACGGCCGCGAAAAAGAAGTGCAGGACGCTTCTTGGGATGTTTTTGCAGCTGTTTTTCATACTCTATTGAAAAAGCTCAAAAAACGCTGTGAAAATCGTGAGTGGCTTAAAAATCGTCTGAAAAATCAGGAGCTGTTTTCCTTTGAACACAGCTCCGTATTTTCAGACGTTTTTAATCTAGTGTGTGAACATACCCTCAATCTTAAAATGGCTCCCTCTGGCGACCAGATGGATTCCAACTTCCAAAATGGCCGCCACCATAAAAGATGTCGTCTATGCAAGATGGAGTCACTTAAACATTTCTTTTTAATCCCTTTCACATTTCCCACCTTTTGTTTATTTGAGAACCTTTTGCATCCAAGCCAGGTACTTAAAGGAGGGTTTATCCCCCCCCCCATTGATGACTTACCTAACCTTTTCACCTCATCCCCTGAGCCTTTGCTGCGAAGCATTGCAAGAGTTTTGTCAGGCCTCAAAATATGAGCCTCAGAAGCAAATATAACTCAATACATAATAAAACAACCTGCAGGACCCTCTGGAGCAACCCCATTACCCAACACCCTTAAACCAGTTAGAGGGATTGAGCCATGACAACCACTCTGGGTTCCAATCATCTTTAGAATTGGCTTTCCTGAACGCTTCCTTTATTTTCTTAGCTTTACATAGTTACATAGTTAGTACGGCTGAAAAAAGACACATGTCCATCAAGTTCAACCAAGGGAAGGGAAAAGGGAAGGAAAAATTTCTACACATAGGAGCTAATATTTTTTTGTTCTAGGAAATTATCTAACCCTTTTTTAAAGCCATCTACTGTCCCTGCTGTGACCAGCTCCTGCGGTAGGCTATTCCATAAATTCACAGTTCTCACTGTAAAGAAGCCTTGTCGCCTCTGCAGCTTGAACCTTTTTTTCTCCAGACGGAGGGAGTGCCCCCTTGTTTTTTGAGGGGGTTTTACAAGGAACAGGATTTCACCATATTTTTTGTATGTGCCATTAATATATTTATATAAGTTAATCATGTCCCCCCTTAGTCTTCTTTTTTCAAGGCTAAATAGCTTTATCTCTGTCTTGTCCTGCATAATACCAGTAGGGTCCATATAATGGCAACAGGCGGTATCAGCTACTTGCCACGTGCACATCCCCCTTGGGCATCATTCAAAACATCAAACACATAATCTGTAACTGTCCAATCTGTCGGCCACGGTCTCTACATTATGAGCCTTTACTGCTATATATGGAAATGTCATCTCACCCTCCTAGGTGCACGAAGAAGACAGCGATCTCCATGCTGTAGAAACAACAATGCAGAAGGAAAAGGTTCAGCACTCCTTGTGGAATATGAAAAAAATCTTCTTTATTGGTTAAAATAGAGAGCCAGCGGAAGACTGAACAGCAAACAGTGGACAGCGGCGCCCTCCCTTGTCAGCTGTTCTAATAGTTATATCACTATTGTTTCTCAAGGAAAAAATGGCTTTGTGTTCCCTCTTGGATAAGTTATCAATAGATTTAATATCTACCATAGTGTGTAATTCAACTAAATCTCTTTGAACCAATTCCTGAAACCTATCCAAAACGGGAGGTTTGAGATGAATGGGATAAAAAGAGGGATTGTGGACAGAAAAATTAGTGGCTCTGGACAAAGCTTTACATTCAGGCAAAGCCGACTCCTCCTGTAAATCCTGCAAAACATTAGTGCATATATGATCTAAAAATGAACAAAATGGCACATCATTAGTACTAAGCAGCTCCTGGATCATATGTGTGTAATCCTTGGAATCGTCCATATAATCAATACATGAATCGGGATCCAAAAAATGTCTAAGCAGCCTAATAAAACGATTAACGTCCACGATGGTATTGTATGAATTGAAGTGATTAGTTGGAGCACACTATGCTATACTAATATTTTATATATTTTGCATTTTTGTGTTTGGCTTGACATTTTATAGTTGCATTTTATACAATTTTGTATGTTTCACATGTCATCCACTTCTGTGATAATTGCATACACCTGACCAAAGTGGGTGTTTTTTGTCTTGGCTGCTATTTTAGCCAGACGTTCTCATTCCTTCCCCTATCTATGAGTAATGGCTCTTGAGAGCTAGAAATGCGTCAGAGAGAACGTATGTTTTATGTTTCTTGTCCACTGTTTGCTGTTCAGTCTTCCGCTGGCTCTCTATTTTAACCAATAAAGAAGATTTTTTCATATTCCACAAGGAGTGCTGAACCTTTTCCTTCTGGATTGTTCTTTACTGCTAAACCTACTAATATTGGCAATAATCCAAACTTCTCCTCCACGGCACTTATATTGGTCATAATTGTTTCACTGTCACTTACTGTCCTAATGGGACTTTTACCCCTGCAGATATAACAGGTCATGGGCAGCATCTTCCTCAAACCTAAAGACACCTGGGTAACATGACCTCTGGGCTCTCATTACTGCTATGTACTTCTTACATATGAGTGACAACAACCAGTGACCTTCACCTCACACCTCCACATAAAACTCCTCAGATCGTAATTTGCAGCACCGTGGCATATTTACACACATTATAATTATAAACCTCAGACAATATAAACAATAGGGCCTCAACTAATAATATAATGCTATCACCAATCTCATGCTATCACCCTCAGGTTTGGGTCCCATCAGTTCATTGACAAGTCCTGTACATCATCGTCATCTTCTTCTCCTGTCTTCTGCTCTTCACTGACTGTCGCCCTCAGGGTAACCCACACAATTGTGGAGTCAGACTGTACGGTGGTATCCAGTGGGGAATTTATTATTACACTTCTGGTCACTTATTAAAACACTTGGATGCTGCTAACGGGTTCACTTTTTTAGGTCTTTGCTTTACTTTGACCTTTGCTGATGTCATCAGGACTTGGCTTGGTCCTTCTCATCTGTCGGACACCGTCTCTTTTAGTATACGTCACCGGGCTGTACTGCGAGCCTGGGGGGAGATCCCACGTAGACGGATTGGTGGAGTTTTATTGTGACTACCACAAACTCTCCATATCTGTCCTCTTCCTCCGGTAAGTTACTTGTCTGGGTGGCTGCTTGGAATTGTGACACTTCCATCAGTTCAGGACAAGCGCGTTGTATTGGCTCCGGCTGCACCTGCCGCATCTCAGTGATGGAGTTCATCATGTTAAAAGTCTTTTAGTTCATGTTTACTGGCACTTGCTGGGGACCCCCAACCCTTGTCAATTGTTAAAATAAATGCTAATCTGGTGATATCATCTACGTAATATAAAAGTTGTTCTAAGTACATACAATAACAATGTCAGGCCCTTAAACTACATCAAACACACCCCTTTATATAAGAAAAACTTCTCTGTTACAATGGACAGGGCACGTAGAAGATGTGTAGTTACTGGGTACATTGTATTTGCACTTGGTGTTACACTTTTCAGCAGGATTTGTACCTTGTGTTGAGCTGATTGCCTGGAACATCTCCAACTCACAAAAATATACACAGATTCCACATGTTTATCTGACAAGTGTCCCAAACCAATTTTTCTTACTCTGACTTGTATTGCCTGGGAAGGCCTCTCAAGGTCTGTTCTCTTCGTGTGAGGCGGGTATGATAAGGTTGGCACCGGTCTGCCAGGACTGTTCTGTAGGCAAATCAAACAGCTCTAACAGAATTTACCAGCAACAGCTGTAAAACCTGGGACATGCCAATTAGATCTTACCACATCGATCCTTGCAATCTTGGGGCATATGTGAGGTCATACACCATCAATGCAAGTGCCATCAAGAGTGCCTTGGGGGCTACCGGTTTACCTTCCTTTATCCGTCCACATTCTGTTAGAATCTGGTTTTCACGCCTTCCGCGCCCAGTTGGACACTTCCTGTGGAGAACAATCTTTTCATCCCATTATCATTAATTCTTCTTAATCAGATAATTCAATTGAAGAAAAACATTAACAATGGCAGATTTACATTAAACGTTCACATTGAGCAGTAACTAGACCTGATACATGCAAACTGATTCTTCTTTATAGTGCACAAAATTCTTTGCTCTAAAATTTTCCTTTCACAACAAAATTTATTTTCAAATGGGAATCTACTTGCACTGAGAACTTATCATTTACACAAACATAATACTGACGCCTCCAATAGTCCAATCCTAAGGCTGGTCCAGAACTTTACATAAAACTTAACCTCAGTATTTAATATTCCCACAACACTTTCTGAATATCGTTATTAAACAAATTAACTTTGGAATAACATCTGGAGAACTGCTGACATCTTATCATTGTACAAACACCAGTTCGATACTTAGGATAAACTATTCCTGTCACTACAAGTTCTGCAGTGGGGAAGATACAGCCGGGCTTCAGGCCTCCCTGAGAACAGGTCTACACATACGAGCACATTGTCATACACTTCTACCTCGGGTAGTTGTATGCTCTGCAGTGGGGAAGATACCGGCCGGGTTTCAGGCCTCCCTGAGAACAGGTCTACACATACGAGCACATTGTCATACACTTCTACCTCGGGTAGTTGTATGTTCTGCAGTGGGGAAGATACCGGCCGGACTTCAGGCCACCCTGAGAACAGGTCTACACATACAAGCACATTGTCATACACTTCTACCTCGGGTAGTTGTATGTTCTGCAGTGGGGAAGATACTGGCCGGGCTTCAGGCCACCCTGAGAACAGGTCTACACATACGAGCACATTGTCATACTCTTCTACCTCGGGTAGTTGTATGTTCTGCAGTGGGGAAGATACAGCCGGGCTTCAGTCCTCCCTGAGAACAGGTCTACACATACGAGCACATTGTCATACTCTTCTACATCGGGTAGTTGTATGTTCTGCAGTGGGGAAGATACTGGCCGGACTTCAGGCCTCCCTGAGAACAGGTCTACACATACGAGCACATTGTCATACACTTCTACCTCGGGTAGTTGTATGTTCTGCAGTGGGGAAGATACCGGCCGGGCTTCAGGCCACCCTGAGAACAGGTCTACACATACGAGCACATTGTCATACTCTTCTACCTCGGGTAGTTGTATGTTCTGCAGTGGGGAAGATACAGCCGGGCTTCAGGCCTCCCTGAGAACAGGTCTACACATACGAGCACATTGTCATACACTTCTACCTCGGGTAGTTGTATGTTCTGCAGTGGGGAAGATTCCGGCCGGGCTTGGGCTTCAGGCCACCCTGAGGACAGGTCTACACATACGAGCACATTGTCATACATGTCTACCTCGGGTAGTTGTATGTTCTGCAGTGGGGAAGATACCGGCCGGGCTTCAGGCCACCCTGAGGACAGGTCTACACATACGAGCACATTGTCATACACTTCTACCTCGGGTAGTTGTATGTTCTGCAGTGGGGAAGATACCAGCCGGGCTTCAGGCCACCCTGAGGACAGGTCTACACGTACGAGCACATTGTCATACACTTCTACCTCGGGTAGTTGTATGTTCTGCAGTGGGGAAGATACCGGCCGGGCTTCAGGCCACCCTGAGGACAGGTCTACACATACGAGCACATTGTCATACATGTCTACCTCGGGTAGTTGTATGTTCTGCAGTGGGGAAGATACCGGCCGGGCTTCAGGCCACCCTGAGGACAGGTCTACACATACGAGCACATTGTCATACACTTCTACCTCGGGTAGTTGTATGTTCTGCAGTGGGGAAGATACCAGCCGGGCTTCAGGCCACCCTGAGGACAGGTCTACACGTACGAGCACATTGTCATACACTTCTACCTCGGGTAGTTGTATGTTCTGCAGTGGGGAAGATACCGGCCGGGCTTCAGGCCACCCTGAGGACAGGTCTACACACACGAGCACATTGTCATACACTTCTACCTCGGGTAGTTGTATGTTCTGAAGTCGCTGGGACAGGTAATCTGGCCGGGCTTCACTTTTCACAGGTACCTTTGCTGTTTTACCTATGTCATGCCGTGCGCACATCATGCCGGCTGCTACAAACCTAGTGGTGGCATTATTGTATCCAGGGACAAGCCAATTTACTGACACCTGGCCGCACATTCTCTTGTTGTCAGTTCTGTCTTCTCTTGCTCTCTCAATTGGCTTACCCGATGATCCAATAAAGTTCCTACTACCAATGGGCCCATAATTGTGGGCGATGCCAAAAGCGTACCTAGAGTCAGTGTAAATGTCGGCCGTCTTACCTTCTGCCAGGTTACAGCCTCAGCGAGCACCTCCAGCTCTGCTCCTTGAGATGAATGAGAAGGTGAGAGTGGTTTCTGGGTAATTTACCTGGTGCCTCGTATCCTGTCTTGTACATACTGTATATTATCATGTATCTCTACATTACAAATGTACATTAAAAACCCATGTCACATATAGATAGAACATTTCAAAAGGATGGAGTTTTCGGGGTCACCAAAATTATTTTTCCACATTCATCTGATAATCCAGAATATTTGTAAATCTCACTTTTATCAGGTCCTGAAAATACCTGATTAATATAAAAACAAATAAAAATTATTTTATTAGAATCTTGCATAAAATTAATAATGTTCATGCAATTTATGCCTCGTGTAAATTTGCTGGAGGGGGATGGTCTCTTACACAATACCTCATATTGAGTGGAGACTACAGCACAGCATACCCAGTGCCATATTTACCTTTCTGGAAGGATCTGGAACCATATATACAAAAAAAACCTCAAAATTTAGGTTACTGTCATACACATTTAATCTGGATTACTCATTGGGGTCTAATACACATTTTGTAGATTTGGAACCAAATTCATTAATTCAAAACAAAATTGGACCTGATCAGTCCCCTCACTACTCCCTCCTTTTTGGACTCTGCAGAAGTAATGTAGCAGGGTTCAAAACTCCATATCTCAACATAGAAAGCTTGGACACCCTATCTGGGGGGCACTAGTTTGGCCTATAATTCTTTAGCCAATAAAACAGAAAATAATATATCTGTGTCACGTCCTCCCTTCCTGTCCCCAATCGTAATACCTGAAAGAAAAGAGCACACAGCTGAAAAACATGGAAAGAAAACAAGAACACAAGGCCGCATGGGACTCACAATTCTGGAGCCTGAGGCTGGGTTCACACGACCATGTTACGTCCGTAATGTACGGAACGTATTTCGGCCGGAAGACCCGGACCGAACACAGTGCAGGGAGCCGGGCTCCTAGCATCATAGAGATGTGCGATGCTAGGAGTCCCTGCCTCGCTGCAGGACAGCTGTCCCGTACTGTAATCATGATTACAGTACGGGACAGTAGTTCCACGGCGAAGCAGGGACTCCTAGCATCGTACATCACTATGATGCTAGGAGCCCGGCTCCCTGCACTGTGTTTGGTCCGGGTCTTCCGGCCGAAATACGTTCCGTACATTATGGACGTAACATGGTCGTGTTATGTATTATCTGTAATCATGTTTTCAGTATGGGACAGTAGTTCCACAGTGAGGCAGGGACTCCTAGCGTCGTACATAACTATGATACTAGGAGCCCGGCTCCCTGCAGTGTGTTCGGTCCGGGATTTACGGCCGAAATATGTTCCGTCCATTACGGACGTAACATGCTCATGTGAACCCAGCCTAAAGCTTCGTTCACACCTGCGTCGGGCTCCTTTCATGGGTTCCGTCGGATCTATCTGTCAGGGGAAGCCATGACTGGAATCCAAACTGAAATAAATGGAAACCATAGGTCAATGGTGACGGATCCAGTGCAAATGGTTTCAATTTGTCTCCGTTGTGTAGGGGTTCCGTTGTTTTGACTGAATCAATACAGTAGTCGACTGCGCTATTCATTCCGTCAAAACAACGGAACCCTTACACAACAGAGACAAACAGAAACCATTTCACCGGATCCTTCACCATTGAAATCAATGGTGATGCAAATTGAAAAACTTCTGATTTCGTTTATATTCAGTTTGGATTGTGGTCATGTTTTTCGCTGACTGAAAGATCCGACGGATCATGAATGGAGCCCGACGCAGGTGTGAACGAAGCCTTAGGCTGGGTTCACACGAGCATGTTACGTCCATAATGGACGGAACATATTTCGGCCGTAAATCCCGGACCGAACACACTGCAGGGAGCCGGGCTCCTAGTATCATAGTTATGTACGACGCTAGGAGTCCCTGCCTCACTGTGGAACTACTGTCCCATACTGAAAACATGATTACAGATAATACATAACTATGATGCTAGGAGCCCGGCTCCCTGCACTGTGTTCGGTCCGGGACTTGCGGCTGAAATATGTTCCGTCCATTACGGACGTAACATGCTCTTGTGAACCCAGCCTAAGGCTCCAGAATTGTGTTCTTGTTTTCTTTCCATGTTTTCCAGCTGTGTGCTCTTTTCTTTCTGTAATTACGATTGGAGATTGCAGTGTTTGGTTGGTGTGTATATATATATATATATATGTGTGTATGTGTGTGTGTGTATATATATAAATATATAATATGTGTGTGTGTGTGTGTGTGTGTGTGTGTGTGTGTGTGTGTGTGTATATATGTATGTATGTATGTATGTATGTATGTATATACACTACCGTTCAGAAGTTTATGGTCACTTAGAAATTCCCTTATTTTTTAAAGAAAAGCACAGTTTTTTTCAATGAAGATAACATTAAATGAATCAGAAATCCACTCTATACATTGTTAATGTGCTAAATGACTATTCTAGCTGCAAACGTCTGGTTTTTAATGCAATATCTACATAGGTGTATAGAGGCCCATTTCCAGCAACCATCACTCCAGTGTTCTAATGGTACATTGTGTTTGCTAACTGTGTTAGAAGGCTAATGGATGATTAGAAAACACTTGAAAACCCTTGTGCAATTATGTTAGCACCGCTGTAAACAGTTTTACTGTTTAGAGGAGCTATAAAACTGACCTTCCTTTGAGCTAGTTCAGAATCTGGAGCATTACATTTGTGGGTTCGATTAAACTCTCAAAATGGCTAGAAAAAGAGAGCTTTCATGTGAAACTCGACAGTCTATTCTTGTTCTTAGAAATGAAGGCTATTCCATGCGAGAAATTGCCAAGAAACAGAAGATTTCCTACAACGGTGTGTACTACTCCCTTCAGGGGACAGCACAAACAGGCTCTAACCAGAGTAGAAAGAGAAGTGGGAGGCCCCGCTGCACAACTGAGCAACAAGACAAATACATTAGAGTCTCTAGTTTGAAAAATAGACGCCTCACAGGTCCTCAACTGGCAGCTTCATTAAATAGTACCCGCAAAACGCCAGTGGCAACGTCTACAGTGAAGAGGCGACTCCGGGATGCTGGCCTTCAGGGCAGAGTGGCAAAGAAAAAGCCATATCTGAGACTGGCTAATAAAAGGAAAAGATTAATATGGGCAAAAGCTCAGACATTGGTCAGAGGAAGATTGGAAAAAAGTGTTATGGACAGACGAATGGAAGTTTGAGGTGTTTGGATCACACAGAAGAACATTTGTGAGACGCAGAACAACTGAAAAGATGCTGGAAGAGCGCCGGACGCCATCTGTCAAGCATGGTGGAGGTCATGTGATGGTCTGGGGTAAAGTGGGAGATTTGTACAAGGTAAAAGGGATTTTGAATAAGGAAGGCTATCACTCCGCAACGCCATGCCATACCCTGTGGACAGCGCTTGACTGGAGCCAATTTCATCCTACAACAGGACAATGACCCAAAGCACCTCCAAATGATGCCAGAACTATTTAGGGAAGAAGCCGGCAGCCGGTATTCTATCTGTAATGGAGTGGCCAGCGCAGTCACCAGATCTCAACCCCATAGAGCTGTTGTGGAAGCAGCTTGACCGTATGGTACGCAAGAAGTGCCCATCAAGCCGATCCAACTTGTGGGGGGCCTTCTGGAAGCATGGGGGGACATTTCTCCCGATTACCTCAGCAAATTAACAGCTGGAATGCCGATGGTCTGCAATGCTGGAATTGCTGCAAATGGAGCGACCAAAGCAAAGTCTGAAGGAGAAAATCATTATTTCTAACCTGGTCAATGTCTGGACTGTATTTTCTAGTCATTTTGCAACTCATTTGATAAATATAAGTGTGAGTTTTCATGGAAAACACAAAATTGTCTGGGTGACTCCAAACTTTTGAACGGTAGTGTATATAATATGTGTGTGTGTGTGTGTATATATATAAAGGGTCTTTGGTGGTAATAAATAAGATCATATGGAGGTTTACAGCGGTTTATGGTACAGCTAAAAATTGGGACTCCTTGTGGTTGTTCAGGGCCTCTGTAGGGTAAGCAATGCCATACTTTAAGTTGGGTGCCCTTGGGTCAGGCGTAAGAGGCTAAGGGTAAAAAGTCGTACGATGGCACTAAGGTTTTTAATGCGTTTTTAAACAAATTTTTCGTTTTGGAGTGGTTTTGCACCACATGCGGTTTTGGTACGGTTTAACCAAGATTTTTAAACAAATTATTGTAAGAGCAGTCACACTATGGAACCTCTACTGTAAGATCAGTCACACTATGGAACCTCTACTGCAAGAGCAGTCACACTATGGAACCTCTACTGTAAGATCAGTCACACTATGGAACCTCTACTGTAAGAGGAGTCACACTATGGAACCTCTACTGTAAGAGCAGTCACACTGTGGAACCTCTACTGTAAAAGCTGTCACACTATGGAACCTCTACTGTAAGAGCAGTCACACTATGGAGCCTCTACTGTAAGAGCAGTCACACTATGGAACCTCTACTGTAAGAGCAGTCACACTATGGAGCCTCTACTGTAAGATCGGTCACACTATGGAACCTCTACTGTAAGAGCAGTCACACTATGGAGCCTCTACTGTAAGATCAGTCACACTATGGAACCTCTACTGTAAGAGCAGTTACACTATGGAGCCTCTACTGTAAGAGCAGTCACACTATGGAGCCTCTACTGTAAGATCAGTCACACTATGGACCCTCTACTGTAAGAGCAGTCACACTATGGAACCTCTACTGTAAGAGCAGTTACACTATGGAGCCTCTACTGTAAGAGCAGTCACACTATGGAGCCTCTACTGTAAGATCAGTCACACTATGGACCCTCTACTGTAAGAGCAGTCACACTATGGAACCTCTACTGTAAGAGCGGTCACACTATGGAGCCTCTAGTGTAAGAACGGTCACACTATGGAACCTCTACTGTAAGAGCAGTCACACTATGGAGCCTCTACTGTAAGAGCAGTCACACTATGGACCCTCTACTGTAAGAGCAGTCACACTATGGAACCTCTACTGTAAGATCAGTCACACTATGGAGCCTCTACAGTAAGAGCAGTCACACTATGGAACCTCTACTGTAAGAGCGGTCACACTATGGAGCCTCTACTGTAAGAACAGTCACACTATGGAATCTCTACTGTAAGATCAGTCACACTATGGAACCTCTACTGTAAGAGCAGTCACACTATGGAACCTCTACTGTAAGAGCAGTCACACTATGGAGCCTCTACTGTAAGAGCAGTCACACTATGGAACCTCTACTGTAAGATCAGTCACACTATGGAACCTCTACTGTAAGAGCAGTCACACTATGGAACCTCTACTGTAAGAGCAGTCACACTATGGAACCTCTACTGTAAGAGCAGTCACACTATGGAACCTCTACTGTAAGAGCAGTCACACTATGGAGCCTCTACTGTAAGAGCAGTCACACTATGGAGCCTCTACTGTAAGAGCAGTCACACTATGGAACCTCTACTGTAAGATCAGTCACACTATGGAGCCTCTACTGTAAGAGCAGTCACACTATGGAACCTCTATTGTAAGATCAGTCACACTATGGAGCCTCTACTGTAAGAGCAGTCACACTATGGAGCCTCTACTGTAAGATCAGTCACACTATGGAGCCTCTACTGTAAGATCAGTCACACTATGGAGCCTCTACTGTAAGAGCAGTCACACTATGGAACCTCTATTGTAAGATCAGTCACACTATGGAACCTCTACTGTAAGAGCAGTCACACTATGGAACCTCTACTGTAAGAGCGGTCACACTATGGAGCCTCTACTGTAAGAGCAGTCACACTATGGAACCTCTACTGTAAGATCAGTCACACTATGGACCCTGTACTGTAAGATCAGTCACACTATGGAACCTCTACTGTAAGAGCAGTCACACTATGGAACCTCTACTGTAAGAGCAGTCACACTATTGAACCTCTACTGTAAGAGCAGTCGCACTATGGCTTTAATGCTGATTAATGCTGCGGGTTTTGATGCGTTTATAAAACAGATTGTTGTGTTGGAGTGGTTTTGCACCGCATGCGTTTTTGGTGCGATTTTTGCTGTGGTTTTTGATGCGATTTTTGTTGTGGTTTTTGATGCGATTTTTAACCCCTTCCCTCTTTAGCCACTTTTGACCTTCCTGACAGAGCCTCATTTTTCAAATCTGACATGTGTCACTTTATGTGGTAATAACTCCGGAATGCTTTCACCTATCCAAGCGATTCTGAGATTGTTTTCTCGTGACACATTGGACTTTATGTTACTGGCAAAATTTGCTCGATATGTTGAGTATTTAATTGTGAAAAACACCATAAATTTGCAAAAAATTTCAAAAATTAGCATTTTTCTCAATTTAAATGTATCTGCTTGTAAGACAGGCAGTTATACCACACAAAATTGTTGCTAATTAACATCACCCATATGTCTACTTTAGATTGGCATCGTTTTTTGAACATCCTTTTATTTTTCTATGACCTCACAAGGCTTAGAACTTTAGCAGCGATTTCTCACATTTTCAAGAAAATTTCAAAAGTCTATTTTTACAGGGGCCAGTTCAGTTGTGAAGTGGTTTTCAGGGCCTTATATATTAGAAACCCCCAAAAAGTCACCCCATTTTAAAAACTTCACCCCTCAAAGTATTCAAAACAGCATTTAGAAAATGTCTTAACCCTTTACACATTTCACAGGAATTAAAGCAAAGTAGAGGTGAAATTTACAAATTTCATATTTTTCTGCAGAAATAAATTTTTAATACAATTTTTTTTATAACACAGAAGGTTTTACCAGAGAAACGCCACACCAGCAGTGACTAGCGAGGAGGGAGGTTGTGTGTGAGAGAGCTGCTGTGTGTGTGTGCTGTGTTTCTGTTGAGTGGACCACACCCGGAATCCAGGGAGTTTCCTTTTTTTCACCAGCCCAGGTTTCTATCACCTGCCTGGGCTAAGGAAGCTTCCCTGAAGGAGGCTCCATTCATACATGGAGCCTCAGACCTCTACCCCCTGGAGCATGCAGGCGGGGGGTAGGGGGTCTTCCCAACCTGCTGGGAGCGTGCAGCCAGCATCAGGGGTGAGAAGGTCATCCCGTGGAAAGATCTGTGCGGCCCCCCCTGATGCTGGGGCTCTGGAAGGAGCCAGGAGGAGAGGCATGGAGGATCATCCAGGTGGAGGACCAGAAGGCCCAGCAAGGCAAGTCACCCGACCTGAGGACCAGAGCACGGTAGAGGAATGGGGGCTACTGCGGTCGGGAGAGTCGGTGGAAACCTTCAGCTCCCGCCTAGCTGCCCGGCTGGAAGAATACCGGGACCTCGGTAAGTCCCTGCGGCGGCTGCGGGAAGATCTGGCGGCCGCAAGGGGACGAGCAGCGAAAACATCAGGCGCCAAGAGGTCCCGGTATAATCTACAGGTAAAGACAATTTTGGAGGAAATTAAGATGGTGGAGGAGAGGAAGATGGAGATTGTGGTCGGTGGGGGAGCCTTCGGGGAGAAATTGGAGAATGATGAAAGGTTTTCCCTGATGGCGTCCCCCACGCAAAATAATGAAACCCCCTGCAAAAGGGGAGTAAAGGCATTGGTTGCTAAAAGTGCAGAGGCAGTGGAGGCCGCAAAAGTGGAGGCCGCAAGAGTGGAGGCCGCAAAAGTGGAGGCCGCAAAAGTGGAGGCCGCAAAAGTGGAGGCCGCAGAAGTGGAGGCCACAGAAATGGAGGAAAGCGTGGAGGTGGAGAGGACGCCTACCCGGGAGGAGACGGGCTCGGAGGACCCCTGGGAAGGCAGTAACGGAGGGGCAAGTGGGGAACTTTCCTGCAGCCAAGTTGTGCAAAACTTAGAATCGGGCAGTGGGCACCCCCCGGGGTTGCTCACGCAAATACGGCTGCAGGAGTCCCCAGTGTCCCTCCAGAACTTTACTTTTGGAGATGAGTTGCCACCGGAGGAGGAGAAAAAAAAAAAGAAAAAATTATGGAAGTTGAGGCGGAAAAAGGCAAAGGGGAAGACAGGTGGAGTATCTTACAAATATTCCTACCTGTCTTCCTTGCGTTCCGGACCGGGTGAGAGCTCGGTTCGGGACGCAAACCCCGCAAATCCCCCAGCTCCGGCCTCTGCAGTGGGGTCGTGGCGGGTATGTGGGCAGAAAGATATGGTGCTGGTTTTGAGCAATGTGGCCAAGATGGCGCCAGACGCCGTCTCCTGTAAAGGAGGTGGTGTCGCTGGCCACGTGGCGCTAGGGGGCGTGTCCCCGTGTCCGGCGGATGGGGAACCTCAGAAGCCGGTCTCTGGCGCAAGCCGGAGGCCGGGGGACGGGGGGAACCGGAAACCGGATGTGGCGCCGGAAAACCGGAAGTCTGCTGGTCATGTGACTCGGCCAGCAGACGCACCAGAAAGTGTTGCGGCAGCGAGTGGTGGCGGTAGGAGAGGCTTCGGCACTGCTGGCCACCCCCCGACGGGAGGGGGGGGTGGTTTGGTGCCGGGAGCAGCTCTAGCTGTGCCTGCGGCCCCTCCATCTGCATCGCCTCAAGGCGGTGGGAGGGGTTTAGCGGGCACGGGGGGTGACGGCACCCCTCCTCCCGAACATTGCAATGGTGGCGCAGCAGAAATGGAGGTCGGTGAAGCGGAGGGTGCTGAGGGATTGCCGCCTGAGATATCCGGCGGCGCCCCAGAAGTAGCGGCACCTGATGATGTGGAGACCCCAAAAACAACATATAAAAAGCCCGTGGACAAAAGGAAGAACTCCGTAACCAGCCTGGCCGGTATGAAAGTTGTGGAGAGGAATGTAAGTGGAAATGTAAATATTGATGGTAATGTTAGTAGTGTTGGTAAAATTGTTGGTGGTGGTAATGTTGTGGATATTAATGTTATGGATGTTAATGTGGGTTGTAATATTGTGGGGGGAGTGTCAACCAGTGGCGGGCCGGTTGCTCCTTCTGCCAGAGCGCCCGGCAGGTCGTATGCGGGCGTTGTGGTGGGGGGACCGTCGGCCCACCCATCCTCATCTTCTGGGCCCGGGGACGGCAGTTTGCAACAGCGCCTCCTAGAAGCCTTAAGGGAGGGGAAGCAGACGATAACAGTAGGGGGAGTGCAGAAGGACCTATCCTTTTGGATAAATAGGTATGGTCTGGATGCCTTCCGAGAGAGACGGGGAGATCAGTGGTCGCTCCCAACAACCGGGCCGGCCGTGGCCAGGAGGAATGTGGTCCGTCTCCAGTGGCGTGGCAATGATGCGTGCCCTCCTCGTAAGAGGGTGGTGGAGCTGCTGCTGGAGATGGGCTTCAAGGCGAGTGACATCTACGCCTTGATACATCCTCATGGTACGGCTGAGTTTGACATCAGCTTTGTTCAGCCGGGGGGCCTTGAGGTCTTCTGGGGGAACTATGAGCTGGTGAAAAGCGAGCCCGGCTGGCGAGGGTTTGCTGCGCAAGCAATCTCTCGCCAGAATGGTCTCAGGAAAGTGACCGTTCTTACCCGTAACGAGTCGCTTTCCTGTGTGGACATCATGACCTGGTTGGGAAGATACGGTGAAGTAGCAGAGATGCCACGGAAGAACTGCGATGAGTTTGGCATCTGGTCGGGAGCCTGGACGTTTATGGTCAAACTTAAGCGTCTGGGGCAGACGGTGTCCCACATACCATCATCTGCTTTCTTGGGAAGAGATCGAATCCTTGTCTTCTACCAGGGGCAGCCGAAGCTGTGTCACCGGTGTGGCGACCCCTCACACTTGAGCGCAAGCTGCACTGTGCAGAAGTGCGCTCATTGTGGGGGGGTAGGCCATCTGGCCGCATCGTGTGAGCAGATTAGGTGTAACCTGTGTGGTGACCTAGGTCACCCTTTCAGTAGGTGTCCGCGCTCAGTCGTCAATGTCTGTTCCAACCCTACGGAGAATGTAAGGAAGGAGGTCTCCGTGGGCGAGGGGGCGGACAGAGACGATAGAGCCCAAGAGCAAAGGATGAACGCCAGGAGGGGACCCCCTTCTCGTCAGAGAAGGGCGGAAAAACGCAGAAGGGAACGAGAGCTGAGGAGGACCCAGGAAACTGGGGACTCCTCTGGCTCGGACCTGGATGCCCCCCAGGATACTGATGCTCTTGGGGGGGCCGTACTGGACGAGGAGATAAGGAGGATAGAGAGAGAGCAGAGGGCTGAGGACTCCCAGTCCTCCCACTATGAAAGTGTGGAAGAGGAAGGGAGGTCACAGCCTAAAACAAAACAGGGGACACCGGGTAACATCAAAACAGGGCTAAAAACATCTGGCCCTGCCCCGGCCAAGGAAGGCGAAACCTGCACCCCCCTGGTGTGCTCCCCCAACCGATACCGTGTTCTCATGGATATTCCAGACCCCCAGGATGGGGGGGAGAGCACGGTAGGGAGTCTAGGAGTCGTTGAGCCTCCTCTTCTGCGGGGGCCACTGTCCCCGGGGGAGGGGGTCGGCCCGGACCCAGGAGATGAGAATGGGAGGGGGGTGGTGGAGGTTATGGACTCCTCAAAAACAAAAAAAAGAGGTAAAGAGGGTGAGGGGTCCTCCTCAGAGGAGAAAGCAAGGGGTGGGAAGAAGAAAACCGTCTAACTCAATCATTTATGATGGCGGCACCCACTCCGTTGACGCTGGCATCGATTAACGTTGCCAGCATTAAGTCGAATATGGCTAGATTTGCAGCCTTTGATTTTCTCGGCCGGGTTGAAGCTGACATTTTGTTTTTGCAGGAGACCAGACTGTCACTTTTGGCAGAGGTCGTGAAAGCTAGGAGGGAGTGGCGACGTGGGCCCTCCTACTGGTCTCTTGCGGCTGAGCCATATAGCGGGGTGGCGGTACTTTTTACCGCACCGGTCACATGCCGGCGGATGATCGAGTTAGAAATGGGGCGGTGCTTGATCTTAGATGTTCTCATGAGGGGACAAGAACTAAGACTTATCAACATCTACGGTCCCCAGACAAAGTGGGACCGGAAAAGTCTCTTCATGAGGATTAAGCCCTTCCTTTTTACAGGCCGACAAGTCATTTTTGGAGGGGACTTTAACACTGTCGTTAGGCCCCAAGACAGAGGAGGTTCCAGAAAGGTACTGGCCTATGATAGTGTCGAGTTGAATAGAATAGCTAGTGATGCTCGCCTGGAGGACATCCACATTCGGTATACCCCAGGCCACTCGGGGTTCACCTATCATAGTGGTAGTCGTAGGTCCAGGATAGACAGGTTTTTTTTAAAGGAGGACGCCATCTCTTCGGCAGTGTCCGTCGTTGAGGTGGAGTTCTCCGATCACTGTATGATTACTTTTTCTTTGAATGTTGCAGAGTCCCTCCAGATGGGAAGAGGTATATGGAGGCTGAATTCTACTCTCCTGGAAGAAGCAGAGATAAGACAGGCCTTCGAGGATTTTCTTCAGAGCCAGGTACCTTTATTGGATCTAGGTGGTACTAAGTCTGAGTGGTGGGAGGTGTTCAAAGAACGGGTGGCTGAGTTTTTCCGTCAGATCTCGTGCCTCAGGTCTATGAGCAGGTATCGCCTGTATCAAGACATGAGGAGGAAACTCGAACATCTAGTCTCAACCGGAGGTAGCCGTGAGGAAATCTCCGTGGTGAAAGCTCTGCTCAAAAGATGCCAATATGATAGGCACACGTCTTTGGTTCTTGAACGGGATTTCGGGAGGTACCGCTCGCCCGACCCTTACAAGAACTGCAAGATGTCAGTGAGTCGTAAGGTGGTGACAGGACTGGTAGATAGTACAGGCTCCCTGATGAGATCCAAATCAGGGATCCTGGAGGTCATCAGATCCTTTTATTCGCAGCTTTTGGGTGAGCAGGATCTAAACCGAGACGAAATGTCGGCTTTCCTGGCTGAAACCATCCCTGAGCCAGGAGCAGACCCCTCGCTTGGTGTTTTGACAGAGTCGATCAAGGAAGAGGAAGTGATGCTGGCGATTGATGGGTTGGCCATCAAAAAGTCGCCAGGCCCAGATGGCTTAACATCTGAGTTTTATAAGGCTTTTAAGGGAACCTTAGTTCCCCTCTTGACTGCGGTTTTTAATGAGTGCCTCTCCTCGGGCGCTCTGCCAAAGTCAATGGGCAAGTCGGCCTTGATCATTCTGTCAAAGGGTAAGGATTCGACCCGTATTGAGAACTGGCGTCCCATAGCGCTCCTCAATACGGACAGAAAGGTTCTCGCAAAAGTACTGTTTAATCGGCTGGTGAAGTTTGCACCCCGGCTCCTTTCGTCGGCCCAGCATTGCTCTGTTCCAGGCCGCAGCACCTTTAGTGCTGTCCTCAGTGTCAGAGAGGCAGTGGAGCAGGGACATTCTGGCCGATGGGAGGGGTACATGCTGTCCTTGGATCAGGCCAAAGCTTTTGACCGGGTGAATCACAAGTACCTATGGTCAGTCCTTCTGAGGTATGGCCTACCGGGTGAGTTCGTTAATTGGCTCCAGACCCTATACGCTGGGGCTGAGTCTTTTGCACTGGTGAACGGTTGGACTGGAACCCCCTTTGAGGTTGGGTCTGGTGTCCGCCAGGGTTGTCCCTTAAGCCCCTTGCTGTATGTTTTCGCGATCGACCCCTTTCTTAGGCGGCTCGATCGTGGGCCATTGGCGGGGGTGGGGATGGACTTGGAGGAGCCGGAAGCCACTCAGAGGGTGGTTGCGTACGCGGATGACGTCACTATCTTTGTCTCCTCGAGAAGGGAGGCAGAGTGGGTGATGTCAGAAGTTGAGCGCTACTCACGGGCATCTGGGTCCAGGATCAACCGGGACAAGTGTGAAAGTCTCTGGCTGGGGGGAGGGGATCCTAGTTTTGATCTCCCGGACACCCTCCCAGAGCCCAAAGGGTCTGCTAAAATCTTAGGCATTGAATTTGGCCCGGGTGATTACCCCAAGAAAAACTGGGAAGGTAGGCTATCAATAGCTGCCCAGAAGGTTGGCCAATGGAAGGGATGGTCTTTGTCCCTTAGGGAAAGGGTTCACCTGGCCAAGGCTTACCTGATGCCCATGTTGCTCTACCTTGGCAGCGTATGCATGTTGCCAGAGCCTCTCTGGACTCGGGTCTATAGCCTGTTCTTCCAACTGTTATGGGGAAACAGGCTTAACCTAATCAAGAGGGAGGTTACTTACCTACCGAGGAAACTAGGTGGGTTAGGTATGGTTAACCCAGTGGTGTTTCTAGTAAACACCTTCATTAAAATTAATTTGGCGAACCTCTTTGAAAGAGAAAGGGCTCCTCTGTGGATATCCTCCTGCAGGGGATGGTTTCGGCCTTTCTTCCAGGAATGGGAGACAGGAGGCCAAGCGAAAGACCTGCGTGTACCCCATGGGCACCTCCCGGCTTATGCCGCCCCGGTTCTGAAGGTTGTTCGTCGGTGGGGTCTGGAGGCGAGGGAGATCAAGACCATGTCGAGAAAATTTCTTGACAGAAAGGTCTTGTTGACCTGCTTCCAGAAGCCCCTGGCGCTCAGGGACTGCCCAAGTAGCGACCTCGGGGTGGGATTAAAACTTTTAAACTCTGTGAGGATTCCCCAGAAGTTTTGGGATCTGGCTTGGCGCTGCTTCCATGGGAGGCTGTATGTAAGGGGCAATCTGAAGTTTAGAAACTCCGATGAAAGAGGTTGTCCTCGGGAGGAGTGCGATGACACGCTGGAAAGCATGGACCATTTCTTGCTTCAGTGTCCCTTCAATGCAGAGGTTTACAAACGGGTGGGTGCCTCCATCGGTTGGCCCGGTCTGACCAACCTCTCCTACGCTGGTTGGGCCTATGGGGCATTCGGAGACCTGGGTGGAAGGGATCATTGCACTTCTTTTTTAGTTAGTTTAGTGATCAGGTATTTCACGTGGAACGCACGGTGCTTAGTATCGACTCAGTGTAAAATCCTCCTGGAGGACGAGGTGTGTAGGAATATCATGGGTGACCTGGTGAAGGTCCGGTCTCTGGAGGTTGAGAAACTGGGTGCATCCAAGGCCTCTCGACTTTGGAGGGGCTTCAATTTTAGGGTGCCCTAGGTGGAACCAACCTTCAGGGGGAGGGGAGGGAGTGCCCCTGGGTATTAGACTGGAGGTGGGGGTCTGCACCTGGCCATGACACCGGGAAATAGCGATAGGGACAGAATGAGAGACAGCAGGAGGGACAGATTAGTTTATAAAGTAATAAGGGATAGAGATAGGGCAAGCAGGATAGGTTTAGCGATAGGGACCGGGGTGGTGGTTGGGGGTTGGCTTTGGCCTCTGGTCTGGTGCTCTAGGGGGGCTTTCCTCTCTCTCTCCTCTGGTGATGGGCTGAGTAAGCACAAGTAGGTTTTTGTTTTGAGCTTTTTGGAGACAGAAAAAGGGCTTACAAGCAGCCAAACTTAGGTTTTCGGGTTTATGTATATAGTATGGTATTTGGTTATAGTTATGTGTCGATATGGTGTATAGGTCTATGCATGGGTTTGTGTGAATGTTTAGGTAAGATGGGCAGTAGATAGGTGGGGTGGGGGGCCTGGGGGTGTGCCCAGCCTGATTCTGGACTACGTGGACGTGAGGAGGACATGAGACGTGGGATCGGGCTGGTTGGGTGATGTATTGGGTGGTGGGGGCCAGCATCTGAACTATGCGGACATGGAAGGACATGAGGCGTGATGCTGGTTGGGGGAGGTGATGGGTGGTGATGGATAAGGTAGTATGTACAGGGTTAGGTATGAATGTGGATAAGTTAATAAAAAGAAAAAAAAAAAAAAAAAAAATATTAAAAAAAAATGTAAAAAAAAATAAAAATAAATTTAAAAAAAAAAAAAAGAAAAAAAAAATCTTTGTTTTTTGGGGTTTGTTTTGTTGTTTTTTATGTTTTGTTCATTTACATGGTGCACTGAATTAAGTGCACCATGAGATGGTAACTTTTATTTTTAGAGTTTATTATTATTATTTTGTTTATTTTTATTATGATTATTATTTATTTTGTTTTATATATGTGGTGGTTTTTTTTTAGGGGGCCATTGGTTGGCACATGGTTTTTAAGAGTATGTTGTATATAGTGTTATAGTTATGTTTTCTTGGGGTTGGGGGGGTTTAGGTGTGTGTATGAATGAGTATGGGATTATAGTTATGTATGCATGGGGATTTATGTAAGAAGGGTCAGGCTGGGTAAATTGTACAGAAATGTACATAAGTTTTGTTTTGTTGTGTTTGTTTTGTAAAAACCGTTTATTTTGTAATGTTTTATATTTTTCTATTAAAAGAGTACCAGAGAAACGCCACACCAGCAGTGACTAGCAAGGAGGGAGGTTGTGTGTTTGGGAGCTGCTGAGTGTGTGCTGTGCTGTGTGGACCACACCCGGAATCCAGGGAGTTTCCTTTTTTTCACCAGCCCAGGTTTCTATCACCTGCCTGGGCTAAGGAAGCTTCCCTGAAGGAGGCTCCATTCATACATGGAGCCTCAGACCTCTACCCCCTGGAGCATGCAGGCGGGGGGTAGGGGGTCTTCCCAACCTGCTGGGAGCGTGCAGCCAGCATCAGGGGTGAGAAGGTCATCCCGTGGAAAGATCTGTGCGGCCCCCCCTGATGCTGGGGCTCTGGAAGGAGCCAGGAGGAGAGACATGGCGGATCATCCAGGTGGAGGACCAGAAGGCCCAGCAAGGCCAGATGCCAGACCTGAGGACCAGAGCACGGTAGAGGAATGGGGGCTACTGCGGTCGGGAGAGTCGGTGGAAACCTTCAGCTCCCGCCTAGCTGCCCGGCTGGAAGAATACCGGGACCTCGGTAAGTCCCTGCGGCGGCTGCGGGAAGATCTGGCGGCCGTAAGGGGACGAGCAGCTAAAACATCAGGCGCCAAGAGGTCCCGGTATAATCTACAGGTAAAGGAAATACTGGAAGAAATTAATATGGTGGAGGAGAGAAAGATGGAGATTGTGGTCGGTGGGGGAGCCTTCGGGGAGAAATTGGAGAATGATGAAAGGTTTTCCCTGATGGCGTCCCCCACGCAAAGTAATGAAACCCCCTGCAAAAGGGGAGTAAAAGTATTGGCTGCTAAAGGTGCAGTGGAAGCTGCAGAGAAGGAGGCCGCTAAATTGGAGGCCGCTAAATTGGAGGCCGCTAAATTGGAGGCCGCAAAAATGGAGGCCGCAAAAATGGAGGCCGCAAAAATGGAGGCCGAAAAAATGGAGGCCGCAAAATTGGAGGCCACTGAAATGGACGAAAGTGTGGAGAGGACGCCAACCCGGGAGGAGACGGGCTCGGAGGACCCCTGGGAAGGCAGTAACGGAGGGGCAAGTGGGGAACTTTCCTGCAGCCAAGTTGTGCAAAACTTTGAATCGGGCAGTGGGCACCCCCCGGGGTTGCTCACGCAAATACGGCTGCAGGAGTCCCCAGTGTCCCTCCAGAACTTTACTTTTGGAGATGAGTTG
This sequence comes from Rhinoderma darwinii, assembly GCF_050947455.1. NCBI lineage: Eukaryota > Metazoa > Chordata > Amphibia > Anura > Rhinodermatidae > Rhinoderma > Rhinoderma darwinii. The sequence goes on from NW_027463598.1 coordinate 113,271, forward strand.
CCACCGGAGGAGGAGAAAAAAAAAAAGAAAAAATTATGGAAGTTGAGGCGGAAAAATGCAAAGGGGAAGACAGGTGGAGTATCTTACAAATATTCCTACCTGTCTTCCTTGCGTTCCGGACCGGGTGAGAGCTCGGTTCGGGACGCAAACCCCGCAAATCCCCCAGCTCCGGCCTCTGCAGTGGGGTCGTGGCGGGTAAGTGGGCAGAAAGATATGGTGCTGGTTTTGAGCAATGTGGCCAAGATGGCACCAGACGCCGTCTCCTGTAAAGGAGGTGGTGTCGATGGCCACGTGGCGCTAGGGGGCGTGTCCCCGTGTCCGGCGGATGGGGAACCTCAGAAGCTGGCCTCTGGCGCAAGCCGGAGACCGGGGGACGGGGGGAACCGGAAACCGGATGTGGCGCCGGAAAACCGGAAGTCTGCTGGTCATGTGACTCGGCCGGCGGACGCACCAGAAAGTGTTGCGGAAGCGAGTGGTGGCGGTAGGAGAGGCTCCGGCACTGCTGGCCAACCCCCGACGGGAGGGGGGGTTGGTTTGGTGCCGGGAGCGGCTCTAGCGGTGCCTGCGGCCCCTCCATCTGCATCGCCGCAAGGCGGTGGGAGGGGTTTAGCGGGCACGGGGGGTGACGGCACCCCTCCTCCCGAACATTGTATTGGTGGCGCAGCAGATATGGAGGTCGGTGAAGCGGAGGGTGCTGAGGGATTGCCGCCTGAGATATCCGGCGGCACCCCAGAAGTAGCGGCACCTGATGATGTGGAGACCCCAAAAACGACAAAAACAACTTATAAAAAGCCCATCGACAAGAGGAAGAACTCTGTAACCAGCCTGGCCGGTATGAAAGTTGTGGAGAGGAATGTAAGTGAAAATGTAAATATTAATGGTAATGTTAGTAGTGTTGGTAATATTGTTGGTGGTGGTAATGTTGTGGATGTTAATGTGGGTTGTAATATTGTGGGGGGAGTGTCAACCAGTGGCGGGCCGGTTGCTCCTTCTGCCAGAGCGCCCGGCAGGTCGTATGCGGGCGTTGTGGTGGGGGGACCGTCGGCCCACCCATCCTCATCTTCTGGGCCCGGGGACGGCAGTTTGCAACAGCGCCTCCTAGAAGCCTTAAGGGAGGGGAAGCAGACGATAACAGTAGGGGGAGTGCAGAAGGACCTATCCTTTTGGATAAATAGGTATGGTCTGGATGCCTTCCGAGAGAGACGGGGAGATCAGTGGTCGCTCCCAACAACCGGGCCGGCCGTGGCCAGGAGGAATGTGGTCCGTCTCCAGTGGCGTGGCAATGATGCGTGCCCTCCTCGTAAGAGGGTGGTGGAGCTGCTGCTGGAGATGGGCTTCAAGGCGAGTGACATCTACGCCTTGATACATCCTCATGGTACGGCTGAGTTTGACATCAGCTTTGTTCAGCCGGGGGGCCTTGAGGTCTTCTGGGGGAACTATGAGCTGGTGAAAAGCGAGCCCGGCTGGCGAGGGTTTGCTGCGCAAGCAATCTCTCGCCAGAATGGTCTCAGGAAAGTGACCGTTCTTACCCGTAACGAGTCGCTTTCCTGTGTGGACATCATGACCTGGTTGGGAAGATACGGTGAGGTAGCAGAGATGCCACGGAAGAACTGCGATGAGTTTGGCATCTGGTCGGGAGCCTGGACGTTTATGGTCAAACTTAAGCGTCTGGGGCAGACGGTGTCCCACATACCATCATCTGCTTTCTTGGGAAGAGATCGAATCCTTGTCTTCTACCAGGGGCAGCCGAAGCTGTGTCACCGGTGTGGCGACCCCTCACACTTGAGCGCAAGCTGCACTGTGCAGAAGTGCGCTCATTGTGGGGGGGTAGGCCATCTGGCCGCATCGTGTGAGCAGATTAGGTGTAACCTGTGTGGTGACCTAGGTCACCCTTTCAGTCGGTGTCCGCGCTCAGTCGTCAATGTCTGTTCCAACCCTACGGAGAATGTAAGGAGGGAGGTCTCCGTGGGCGAGGGGGTGGACAGAGACGATAGAGCCCAAGAGCAAAGGACGAACGCCAGGAGGGGACCCCCTTCTCGTCAGAGAAGGGCGGAAAAACGCAGAAGGGAACGAGAGCTGAGGAGGACCCAGGAAACTGGGGACTCCTCTGGCTCGGACCTGGATGCCCCCCAGGATACTGATGCTCTTGGGGGGGCCGTACTGGACGAGGAGATAAGGAGGATAGAGAGAGAGCAGAGGGCTGAGGACTCCCAGTCCTCCCACTATGAAAGTGTGGAAGAGGAAGGGAGGTCACAGCCTAAAACAAAACAGGGGACACCGGGTAACATCAAAACAGGGCTAAAAACATCTGGCCCTGCCCCGGCCAAGGAAGGCAAAACCTGCACCCCCCTGGTGTGCTCCCCCAACCGATACCGTGTTCTCATGGATATTCCAGACCCCCAGGCCGGGGGGGAGAGCACGGTAGGGAGTCTAGGTGTCGTTGAGCCTCCTCTTCTGCGGGGGCCACTGTCCCCGGGGGAGGGGGGAGGCCCGGACCCAGGAGATGAGAATGGGAGGGGGGTGGTGGAGGTTATGGACTCCTCAAAAACAAAAAAAAGAGGTAAAGAGGGTGAGGGGTCCTCCTCAGAGGAGAAAGCAAGGGGTGGGAAGAAGAAAACCGTCTAACTCAATCATTTATGATGGCGGCACCCACTCCGTTGACGCTGGCATCGATTAACGTTGCCAGCATTAAGTCGAATATGGCTAGATTTGCAGCCTTTGATTTTCTCGGCCGGGTTGAAGCTGACATTTTGTTTTTGCAGGAGACCAGACTGTCACTTTTGGCAGAGGTCGTGAAAGCTAGGAGGGAGTGGCGACGTGGGCCCTCCTACTGGTCTCTTGCGGCTGAGCCATATAGCGGGGTGGCGGTACTTTTTACCGCACCGGTCACATGCCGGCGGATGATCGAGTTAGAAATGGGGCGGTGCTTGATCTTAGATGTTCTCATGAGGGGACAAGAACTAAGACTTATCAACATCTACGGTCCCCAGACAAAGTGGGACCGGAAAAGTCTCTTCATGAGGATTAAGCCCTTCCTTTTTACAGGCCGACAAGTCATTTTTGGAGGGGACTTTAACACTGTCGTTAGGCCCCAAGACAGAGGAGGTTCCAGAAAGGTACTGGCCTATGATAGTGTCGAGTTGAATAGAATAGCTAGTGATGCTCGCCTGGAGGACATCCACATTCGGTATACCCCAGGCCACTCGGGGTTCACCTATCATAGTGGTAGTCGTAGGTCCAGGATAGACAGGTTTTTTTTAAAGGAGGACGCCATCTCTTCGGCAGTGTCCGTCGTTGAGGTGGAGTTCTCCGATCACTGTATGATTATTTTTTCTTTGAATGTTGCAGAGTCCCTCCAGATGGGAAGAGGTATATGGAGGCTGAATTCTACTCTCCTGGAAGAAGCAGAGATAAGACAGGCCTTCGAGGATTTTCTTCAGAGCCAGGTACCTTTATTGGATCTAGGTGGTACTAAGTCTGAGTGGTGGGAGGTGTTCAAAGAACGGGTGGCTGAGTTTTTCCGTCAGATCTCGTGCCTCAGGTCTATGAGCAGGTATCGCCTGTATCAAGACATGAGGAGGAAACTCGAACATCTAGTCTCAACCGGAGGTAGCCGTGAGGAAATCTCCGTGGTGAAAGCTCTGCTCAAAAGATGCCAATATGATAGGCACACGTCTTTGGTTCTTGAACGGGATTTCGGGAGGTACCGCTCGCCCGACCCTTACAAGAACTGCAAGATGTCAGTGAGTCGTAAGGTGGTGACAGGACTGGTAGATAGTACAGGCTCCCTGATGAGATCCAAATCAGGGATCCTGGAGGTCATCAGATCCTTTTATTCGCAGCTTTTGGGTGAGCAGGATCTAAACCGAGACGAAATGTCGGCTTTCCTGGCTGAAACCATCCCTGAGCCAGGAGCAGACCCCTCGCTTGGTGTTTTGACAGAGTCGATCAAGGAAGAGGAAGTGATGCTGGCGATTGATGGGTTGGCCATCAAAAAGTCGCCAGGCCCAGATGGCTTAACATCTGAGTTTTATAAGGCTTTTAAGGGAACCTTAGTTCCCCTCTTGACTGCGGTTTTTAATGAGTGCCTCTCCTCGGGCGCTCTGCCAAAGTCAATGGGCAAGTCGGCCTTGATCATTCTGTCAAAGGGTAAGGATTCGACCCGTATTGAGAACTGGCGTCCCATAGCGCTCCTCAATACGGACAGAAAGGTTCTCGCAAAAGTACTGTTTAATCGGCTGGTGAAGTTTGCACCCCGGCTCCTTTCGTCGGCCCAGCATTGCTCTGTTCCAGGCCGCAGCACCTTTAGTGCTGTCCTCAGTGTCAGAGAGGCAGTGGAGCAGGGACATTCTGGCCGATGGGAGGGGTACATGCTGTCCTTGGATCAGGCCAAAGCTTTTGACCGGGTGAATCACAAGTACCTATGGTCAGTCCTTCTGAGGTATGGCCTACCGGGTGAGTTCGTTAATTGGCTCCAGACCCTATACGCTGGGGCTGAGTCTTTTGCACTGGTGAACGGTTGGACTGGAACCCCCTTTGAGGTTGGGTCTGGTGTCCGCCAGGGTTGTCCCTTAAGCCCCTTGCTGTATGCTTTCGCGATCGACCCCTTTCTTAGGCGGCTCGATCGTGGGCCATTGGCGGGGGTGGGGATGGACTTGGAGGAGCCGGAAGCCACTCAGAGGGTGGTTGCGTACGCGGATGACGTCACTATCTTTGTCTCCTCGAGAGGGGAGGCAGAGTGGGTGATGTCAGAAGTTGAGCGCTACTCACGGGCATCTGGGTCCAGGATCAACCGGGACAAGTGTGAAAGTCTCTGGCTGGGGGGAGGGGATCCTAGTTTTGATCTCCCGGACACCCTCCCAGAGCCCAAAGGGTCTGCTAAAATCTTAGGCATTGAATTTGGCCCGGGTGATTACCCCAAGAAAAACTGGGAAGGTAGGCTATCAATAGCTGCCCAGAAGGTTGGCCAATGGAAGGGATGGTCTTTGTCCCTTAGGGAAAGGGTTCACCTGGCCAAGGCTTACCTGATGCCCATGTTGCTCTACCTTGGCAGCGTGTGCATGTTGCCAGAGCCTCTCTGGACTCGGGTCTATAGCCTGTTCTTCCAACTGTTATGGGGAAACAGGCTTAACCTAATCAAGAGGGAGGTTACTTACCTACCGAGGAAACTAGGTGGGTTAGGTATGGTTAACCCAGTGGTGTTTCTAGTAAACACCTTCATTAAAATTAATTTGGCGAACCTCTTTGAAAGAGAAAGGGCTCCTCTGTGGATATCCTCCTGCAGGGGATGGTTTCGGCCTTTCTTCCAGGAATGGGAGACAGGAGGCCAAGCGAAAGACCTGCGTGTACCCCATGGGCACCTCCCGGCTTATGCCGCCCCGGTTCTGAAGGTTGTTCGTCGGTGGGGTCTGGAGGCGAGGGAGATCAAGACCATGTCGAGAAAATTTCTTGACAGAAAGGTCTTGTTGACCTGCTTCCAGAAGCCCCTGGCGCTCAGGGACTGCCCAAGTAGCGACCTCGGGGTGGGATTAAAACTTTTAAACTCTGTGAGGATTCCCCAGAAGTTTTGGGATCTGGCTTGGCGCTGCTTCCATGGGAGGCTGTATGTAAGGGGCAATCTGAAGTTTAGAAACTCCGATGAAAGAGGTTGTCCTCGGGAGGAGTGCGATGACACGCTGGAAAGCATGGACCATTTCTTGCTTCAGTGTCCCTTCAATGCAGAGGTTTACAAACGGGTGGGTGCCTCCATCGGTTGGCCCGGTCTGACCAACCTCTCCTACGCTGGTTGGGCCTATGGGGCATTCGGAGACCTGGGTGGAAGGGATCATTGCACTTCTTTTTTAGTTAGTTTAGTGATCAGGTATTTCACGTGGAACGCACGGTGCTTAGTATCGACTCAGTGTAAAATCCTCCTGGAGGACGAGGTGTGTAGGAATATCATGGGTGACCTGGTGAAGGTCCGGTCTCTGGAGGTTGAGAAACTGGGTGCATCCAAGGCCTCTCGACTTTGGAGGGGCTTCAATTTTAGGGTGCCCTAGGTGGAACCAACCTTCAGGGGGAGGGGAGGGAGTGCCCCTGGGTATTAGACTGGAGGTGGGGGTCTGCACCTGGCCATGACACCGGGAAATAGCGATAGGGACAGAATGAGAGACAGCAGGAGGGACAGATTAGTTTATAAAGTAATAAGGGATAGAGATAGGGCAAGCAGGATAGGTTTAGCGATAGGGACCGGGGTGGTGGTTGGGGGTTGGCTTTGGCCTCTGGTCTGGTGCTCTAGGGAGGCTTTCCTCTCTCTCTCCTCTGGTGATGGGCTGAGTAAGCACAAGTAGGTTTTTGTTTTGAGCTTTTTGGAGACAGAAAAAGGGCTTACAAGCAGCCAAACTTAGGTTTTCGGGTTTATGTATATAGTATGGTATTTGGTTATAGTTATGTGTCGATATGGTGTATAGGTCTATGCATGGGTTTGTGTGAATGTTTAGGTAAGATGGGCAGTAGATAGGTGGGGTGGGGGGCCTGGGGGTGTGCCCAGCCGGATTCTGGACTACGTGGACGTGAGGAGGACATGAGACGTGGGATCGGGCTGGTTGGGTGATGTGTTGGGTGGTGGGGGCCAGCATCTGAACTATGCGGACATGGAAGGACATGAGGCGTGATGCTGGTTGGGGGAGGTGATGGGTGGTGATGGATAAGGTAGTATGTACAGGGTTAGGTATGAATGTGGATAAGTTAATAAAAAGGAAAAAAAAAAAAAAAAAAAAACATTTAAAAAAAAATTAAAAAAAAAAAACAACTTTTTTTGGGGTTTGTTTTGTTGTTTTTTATGTTTTGTTCTTTTTTTTTCTTTTTTTTTTTTTTTTTTCATTTACATGGTGCACTGAAGTAAGTGCACCATGGGATGGTAACTTTTATTTTTAGAGTTTATTATTATTATTATTATTTTGTTTCCTTTTATTGTGATTGTTATTTATTTTGTTTTATATATGTGGTGTTTTTTTTAGGGGGCCATTGGTTGGCACATGGTTTTTAAGAGTATGTTGTATATAGTGTTATAGTTATGTTTTCTTGGGGTTGGGGGGGTTTAGGTGTGTGTATGAATGAGTATGGGATTATAGTTATGTATGCGTGGGGATTTATGTAAGAAGGGCCAGGCTGGGTAAATTGTACAGAAATGTACATAAGTTTTGTTTTGTTGTGTTTGTTTTGTAAATACCGTTTATTTTGTAATGTTTTATATTTTTCTATTAAAAGAGTACCAGAGAAACGCAACACCAGCAGTGACTAGCAAGGAGGGAGGTTGTGTGTTTGGGAGCTGCTGAGTGTGTGCTGTGAGTGTGCTGTGTGGACCACACCCGGAATCCAGGGAGTTTCCTTTTTTTCACCAGCCCAGGTTTCTATCACCTGCCTGGGCTAAGGAAGCTTCCCTGAAGGAGGCTCCATTCATACATGGAGCCTCAGACCTCTACCCCCTGGAGCATGCAGGCGGGGGGTAGGGGGTCTTCCCAACCTGCTGGGAGCGTGCAGCCAGCATCAGGGGTGAGAAGGTCATCCCGTGGAAAGATCTGTGCGGCCCCCCCTGATGCTGGGGCTCTGGAAGGAGCCAGGAGGAGAGACATGGAGGATCATCCAGGTGGAGGACCAGAAGGCCCAGCAAGGCCAGATGCCAGACCTGAGGACCAGAGCACGGTAGAGGAATGGGGGCTACTGCGGTCGGGAGAGTCGGTGGAAACCTTCAGCTCCCGCCTAGCTGCCCGGCTGGAAGAATACCGGGACCTCGGTAAGTCCCTGCGGCGGCTTCGTGAAGATCTGGCGGTCGCAAGGGGACGAGCTGCGAAAACATCAGGCGCCAAGAGGTCCCGGTATAATCTACAGGTAAAGACAATTTTGGAGGAAATTAATATGGTGGAGGAGAGGAAGATGGAGATTGTGGTCGGTGGGGGAGCCTTCGGGGAGAAATTGGAGAATGATGAAAGGTTTTCCCTGATGGCGTCCCCCACGCAAAGTAATGAAACCCCCTGCAAAAGGGGAGTAAAGGCATTGGCTGCTAAAAGTGCAGAGGCAGTGGAGGCCGCAAAAGTGGAGGCCGCAAAAGTGGAGGCCGCAAAAGTGGAGGCCGCTAAATTGGAGGCCGCAAAAATGGAGGCCGCAAAAATGGAGGCCGCAAAAATGGAGGCCGCAAAAATGGAGGCCGCAGAAGTGGGGGCCACAGAAATGGAGGAAAGCGTGGAGGTGGAGAGGACGCCAACCCGGGAGGAGACGGGCTCGGAGGACCCCTGGGAAGGCAGTAACGGAGGGGCAAGTGGGGAACTTTCCTGCAGCCAAGTTGTGCAAAACTTTGAATCGGGCAGTGGGCACCCCCCGGGGTTGCTCACGCAAATACGGCTGCAGGAGTCCCCAGTGTCCCTCCAGAACTTTACTTTTGGAGATGAGTTGCCACCGGAGGAGGAGAAAAAAAAAAAGAAAAAATTATGGAAGTTGAGGCGGAAAAATGCAAAGGGGAAGACAGGTGGAGTATCTTACAAATATTCCTACCTGTCTTCCTTGCGTTCCGGACCGGGTGAGAGCTCGGTTCGGGACGCAAACCCCGCAAATCCCCCAGCTCCGGCCTCTGCAGTGGGGTCGTGGCGGGTATGTGGGCAGAAAGATATGGTGCTGGTTTTGAGCAATGTGGCCAAGATGGCGCCAGACGCCGTCTCCTGTAAAGGAGGTGGCGTCGATGGCCACGTGGCGCTAGGGGGCGTGTCCCCGTGTCCGGCGGATGGGGAACCTCAGAAGCCGGTCTCTGGCGCAAGCCGGAGGCCGGGGGACGGGGGGAACCGGAAACCGGATGTGGCGCCGGAAAACCGGAAGTCTGCTGGTCATGTGACTCGGCCGGCGGACGCACCAGAAAGTGTTGCGGCAGCGAATGGTGGCGGTAGGAGAGGCTTCGGCACTGCTGGCCATCCCCCGACGGGAGGGGGGGGTGGTTTGGTGCCGGGAGCGGCTCTAGCTGTGCCTGCGGCCCCTCCATCTGCATCACCGCAAGGCGGTGGGAGGGGTTTAGCGGGCACGGGGGGTGACGGCACCCCTCCTCCCGAACATTGCATTGGTGGCGCAGCAGAAATGGAGGTCGGTGAAGCGGAGGGTGCTGAGGGATTGCCGCCTGAGATATCCGGCGGCGCCCCAGAAGTAGCGGCACCTGATGATGTGGAGACCCCAAAAACAACATATAAAAAGCCTATGGACAAAAGGAAGAACTCCGTAACCAGCCTGGCCGGTATGAAAGTTGTGGAGAGGAATGTAAGTGGAAATGCAAATATTGATGGTAATGTTAGTAGTGTTGGTAATATTGTTGGTGGTGGTAATGTTGTGGATGTTAATGTGGGTTGTAATATTGTGGGGGGAGTGTCAACCAGTGGCGGGCCGGTTGCTCCTTCTGCCAGAGCGCCTGGCAGGTCGTATGCGGGCGTTGTGGTGGGGGGACCGTCGGCCCACCCATCCTCATCTTCTGGGCCCGGGGACGGCAGTTTGCAACAGCGCCTCCTAGAAGCCTTAAGGGAGGGGAAGCAGACGATAACAGTAGGGGGAGTGCAGAAGGACCTATCCTTTTGGATAAATAGGTATGGTCTGGATGCCTTCCGAGAGAGACGGGGAGATCAGTGGTCGCTCCCAACAACCGGGCCGGCCGTGGCCAGGAGGAATGTGGTCCGTCTCCAGTGGCGTGGCAATGATGCGTGCCCTCCTCGTAAGAGGGTGGTGGAGCTGCTGCTGGAGATGGGCTTCAAGGCGAGTGACATCTACGCCTTGATACATCCTCATGGTACGGCTGAGTTTGACATCAGCTTTGTTCAGCCGGGGGGCCTTGAGGTCTTCTGGGGGAACTATGAGCTGGTGAAAAGCGAGCCCGGCTGGCGAGGGTTTGCTGCGCAAGCAATCTCTCGCCAGAATGGTCTCAGGAAAGTGACCGTTCTTACCCGTAACGAGTCGCTTTCCTGTGTGGACATCATGACCTGGTTGGGAAGATACGGTGAGGTAGCAGAGATGCCACGGAAGAACTGCGATGAGTTTGGCATCTGGTCGGGAGCCTGGACGTTTATGGTCAAACTTAAGCGTCTGGGGCAGACGGTGTCCCACATACCATCATCTGCTTTCTTGGGAAGAGATCGAATCCTTGTCTTCTACCAGGGGCAGCCGAAGCTGTGTCACCGGTGTGGCGACCCCTCACACTTGAGCGCAAGCTGCACTGTGCAGAAGTGCGCTCATTGTGGGGGGGTAGGCCATCTGGCCGCATCGTGTGAGCAGATTAGGTGTAACCTGTGTGGTGACCTAGGTCACCCTTTCAGTCGGTGTCCGCGCTCAGTCGTCAATGTCTGTTCCAACCCTACGGAGAATGTAAGGAGGGAGGTCTCCGTGGGCGAGGGGGCGGACAGAGACGATAGAGCCCAAGAGCAAAGGACGAACGCCAGGAGGGGACCCCCTTCTCGTCAGAGAAGGGCGGAAAAACGCAGAAGGGAACGAGAGCTGAGGAGGACCCAGGAAACTGGGGACTCCTCTGGCTCGGACCTGGATGCCCCCCAGGATACTGATGCTCTTGGGGGGGCCGTACTGGACGAGGAGATAAGGAGGATAGAGAGAGAGCAGAGGGCTGAGGACTCCCAGTCCTCCCACTATGAAAGTGTGGAAGAGGAAGGGAGGTCACAGCCTAAAACAAAACAGGGGACACCGGGTAACATCAAAACAGGGCTAAAAACATCTGGCCCTGCCCCGGCCAAGGAAGGCAAAACCTGCACCCCCCTGGTGTGCTCCCCCAACCGATACCGTGTTCTCATGGATATTCCAGACCCCCAGGCCGGGGGGGAGAGCACGGTAGGGAGTCTAGGAGTCGTTGAGCCTCCTCTTCTGCGGGGGCCACTGTCCCCGGGGGAGGGGGTCGGCCCGGACCCAGGAGATGAGAATGGGAGGGGGGTGGTGGAGGTTATGGACTCCTCAAAAACAAAAAAAAGAGGTAAAGAGGGTGAGGGGTCCTCCTCAGAGGAGAAAGCAAGGGGTGGGAAGAAGAAAACCGTCTAACTCAATCATTTATGATGGCGGCACCCACTCCGTTGACGCTGGCATCGATTAACGTTGCCAGCATTAAGTCGAATATGGCTAGATTTGCAGCCTTTGATTTTCTCGGCCGGGTTGAAGCTGACATTTTGTTTTTGCAGGAGACCAGACTGTCACTTTTGGCAGAGGTCGTGAAAGCTAGGAGGGAGTGGCGACGTGGGCCCTCCTACTGGTCTCTTGCGGCTGAGCCATATAGCGGGGTGGCGGTACTTTTTACCGCACCGGTCACATGCCGGCGGATGATCGAGTTAGAAATGGGGCGGTGCTTGATCTTAGATGTTCTCATGAGGGGACAAGAACTAAGACTCATTAACATCTACGGTCCCCAGACAAAGTGGGACCGGAAAAGTCTCTTCATGAGGATTAAGCCCTTCCTTTTTACAGGCCGACAAGTCATTTTTGGAGGGGACTTTAACACTGTCGTTAGGCCCCAAGACAGAGGAGGTTCCAGAAAGGTACTGGCCTATGATAGTGTCGAGTTGAATAGAATAGCTAGTGATGCTCGCCTGGAGGACATCCACATTCGGTATACCCCAGGCCACTCGGGGTTCACCTATCATAGTGGTAGTCGTAGGTCCAGGATAGACAGGTTTTTTTTAAAGGAGGACGCCATCTCTTCGGCAGTGTCCGTCGTTGAGGTGGAGTTCTCCGATCACTGTATGATTATTTTTTCTTTGAATGTTGCAGAGTCCCTCCAGATGGGAAGAGGTATATGGAGGCTGAATTCTACTCTCCTGGAAGAAGCAGAGATAAGACAGGCCTTCGAGGATTTTCTTCAGAGCCAGGTACCTTTATTGGATCTAGGTGGTACTAAGTCTGAGTGGTGGGAGGTGTTCAAAGAACGGGTGGCTGAGTTTTTCCGTCAGATCTCGTGCCTCAGGTCTATGAGCAGGTATCGCCTGTATCAAGACATGAGGAGGAAACTCGAACATCTAGTCTCAACCGGAGGTAGCCGTGAGGAAATCTCCGTGGTGAAAGCTCTGCTCAAAAGATGCCAATATGATAGGCACACGTCTTTGGTTCTTGAACGGGATTTCGGGAGGTACCGCTCGCCCGACCCTTACAAGAACTGCAAGATGTCAGTGAGTCGTAAGGTGGTGACAGGACTGGTAGATAGTACAGGCTCCCTGATGAGATCCAAATCAGGGATCCTGGAGGTCATCAGATCCTTTTATTCGCAGCTTTTGGGTGAGCAGGATCTAAACCGAGACGAAATGTCGGCTTTCCTGGCTGAAACCATCCCTGAGCCAGGAGCAGACCCCTCGCTTGGTGTTTTGACAGAGTCGATCAAGGAAGAGGAAGTGATGCTGGCGATTGATGGGTTGGCCATCAAAAAGTCGCCAGGCCCAGATGGCTTAACATCTGAGTTTTATAAGGCTTTTAAGGGAACCTTAGTTCCCCTCTTGACTGCGGTTTTTAATGAGTGCCTCTCCTCGGGCGCTCTGCCAAAGTCAATGGGCAAGTCGGCCTTGATCATTCTGTCAAAGGGTAAGGATTCGACCCGTATTGAGAACTGGCGTCCCATAGCGCTCCTCAATACGGACAGAAAGGTTCTCGCAAAAGTACTGTTTAATCGGCTGGTGAAGTTTGCACCCCGGCTCCTTTCGTCGGCCCAGCATTGCTCTGTTCCAGGCCGCAGCACCTTTAGTGCTGTCCTCAGTGTCAGAGAGGCAGTGGAGCAGGGACATTCTGGCCGATGGGAGGGGTACATGCTGTCCTTGGATCAGGCCAAAGCTTTTGACCGGGTGAATCACAAGTACCTATGGTCAGTCCTTCTGAGGTATGGCCTACCGGGTGAGTTCGTTAATTGGCTCCAGACCCTATACGCTGGGGCTGAGTCTTTTGCACTGGTGAACGGTTGGACTGGAACCCCCTTTGAGGTTGGGTCTGGTGTCCGCCAGGGTTGTCCCTTAAGCCCCTTGCTGTATGTTTTCGCGATCGACCCCTTTCTTAGGCGGCTCGATCGTGGGCCATTGGCGGGGGTGGGGATGGACTTGGAGGAGCCGGAAGCCACTCAGAGGGTGGTTGCGTACGCGGATGACGTCACTATCTTTGTCTCCTCGAGAGGGGAGGCAGAGTGGGTGATGTCAGAAGTTGAGCGCTACTCACGGGCATCTGGGTCCAGGATCAACCGGGACAAGTGTGAAAGTCTCTGGCTGGGGGGAGGGGATCCTAGTTTTGATCTCCCGGACACCCTCCCAGAGCCCAAAGGGTCTGCTAAAATCTTAGGCATTGAATTTGGCCCGGGTGATTACCCCAAGAAAAACTGGGAAGGTAGGCTATCAATAGCTGCCCAGAAGGTTGGCCAATGGAAGGGATGGTCTTTGTCCCTTAGGGAAAGGGTTCACCTGGCCAAGGCTTACCTGATGCCCATGTTGCTCTACCTTGGCAGCGTGTGCATGTTGCCAGAGCCTCTCTGGACTCGGGTCTATAGCCTGTTCTTCCAACTGTTATGGGGAAACAGGCTTAACCTAATCAAGAGGGAGGTTACTTACCTACCGAGGAAACTAGGTGGGTTAGGTATGGTTAACCCAGTGGTGTTTCTAGTAAACACCTTCATTAAAATTAATTTGGCGAACCTCTTTGAAAGAGAAAGGGCTCCTCTGTGGATATCCTCCTGCAGGGGATGGTTTCGGCCTTTCTTCCAGGAATGGGAGACAGGAGGCCAAGCGAAAGACCTGCGTGTACCCCATGGGCACCTCCCGGCTTATGCCGCCCCGGTTCTGAAGGTTGTTCGTCGGTGGGGTCTGGAGGCGAGGGAGATCAAGACCATGTCGAGAAAATTTCTTGACAGAAAGGTCTTGTTGACCTGCTTCCAGAAGCCCCTGGCGCTCAGGGACTGCCCAAGTAGCGACCTCGGGGTGGGATTAAAACTTTTAAACTCTGTGAGGATTCCCCAGAAGTTTTGGGATCTGGCTTGGCGCTGCTTCCATGGGAGGCTGTATGTAAGGGGCAATCTGAAGTTTAGAAACTCCGATGAAAGAGGTTGTCCTCGGGAGGAGTGCGATGACACGCTGGAAAGCATGGACCATTTCTTGCTTCAGTGTCCCTTCAATGCAGAGGTTTACAAACGGGTGGGTGCCTCCATCGGTTGGCCCGGTCTGACCAACCTCTCCTACGCTGGTTGGGCCTATGGGGCATTCGGAGACCTGGGTGGAAGGGATCATTGCACTTCTTTTTTAGTTAGTTTAGTGATCAGGTATTTCACGTGGAACGCACGGTGCTTAGTATCGACTCAGTGTAAAATCCTCCTGGAGGACGAGGTGTGTAGGAATATCATGGGTGACCTGGTGAAGGTCCGGTCTCTGGAGGTTGAGAAACTGGGTGCATCCAAGGCCTCTCGACTTTGGAGGGGCTTCAATTTTAGGGTGCCCTAGGTGGAACCAACCTTCAGGGGGAGGGGAGGGAGTGCCCCTGGGTATTAGACTGGAGGTGGGGGTCTGCACCTGGCCATGACACCGGGAAATAGCGATAGGGACAGAATGAGAGACAGCAGGAGGGACAGATTAGTTTATAAAGTAATAAGGGATAGAGATAGGGCAAGCAGGATAGGTTTAGCGATAGGGACCGGGGTGGTGGTTGGGGGTTGGCTTTGGCCTCTGGTCTGGTGCTCTAGGGGGGCTTTCCTCTCTCTCTCCTCTGGTGATGGGCTGAGTAAGCACAAGTAGGTTTTTGTTTTGAGCTTTTTGGAGACAGAAAAAGGGCTTACAAGCAGCCAAACTTAGGTTTTCGGGTTTATGTATATAGTATGGTATTTGGTTATAGTTATGTGTCGATATGGTGTATAGGTCTATGCATGGGTTTGTGTGAATGTTTAGGTAAGATGGGCAGTAGATAGGTGGGGTGGGGGGCCTGGGGGTGTGCCCAGCCTGATTCTGGACTACGTGGACGTGAGGAGGACATGAGACGTGGGATCGGGCTGGTTGGGTGATGTGTTGGGTGGTGGGGGCCAGCATCTGAACTATGCGGACATGGAAGGACATGAGGCGTGATGCTGGTTGGGGGAGGTGATGGGTGGTGATGGATAAGGTAGTATGTACAGGGTTAGGTATGAATGTGGATAAGTTAATAAAAAGAAAAAAAAAAAAAATGTAAAAAAAAATAAAAATAAATTAAAAAAAAAAAAAAAAAAAAAGAAAAAAAAAATTAAAAAAAATAATATTTGTTTTTTGGGGTTTGTTTTGTTGTTTTTTATGTTTTGTTCTTTTCTTTTCATTTACATGGTGCACTGAAGTAAGTGCACCATGAGATGGTAACTTTTATTTTTAGAGTTTATTATTATTATTATTATTTTGTTTATTTTTATTATGATTATTATTTATTTTGTTTTATATATGTGGTGTTTTTTTTTAGGGGGCCATTGGTTGGCACATGGTTTTTAAGAGTATGTTGTATATAGTGTTATAGTTATGTTTTCTTGGGGTTGGGGGGGTTTAGGTGTGTTTATGAATGAGTATGGGATTATAGTTATGTATGCATGGGGATTTATGTAAGAAGGGTCAGGCTGGGTAAATTGTACAGAAATGTACATAAGTTTTGTTTTGTTGTGTTTGTTTTGTAAAAACCGTTTATTTTGTAATGTTTTATATTTTTCTATTAAAAGAGTACCAGAGAAACGCCACACCAGCAGTGACTAGCAAGGAGGGAGGTTGTGTGTTTGGGAGCTGCTGTGTGTGTGCTGTGAGTGTGGACCACACCCGGAATCCAGGGAGTTTCCTTTTTTTCACCAGCCCAGGTTTCTATCACCTGCCTGGGCTAAGGAAGCTTCCCTGAAGGAGGCTCCATTCATACATGGAGCCTCAGACCTCTACCCCCTGGAGCATGCAGGCGGGGGGTAGGGGGTCTTCCCAACCTGGTGGGAGCGTGCAGCCAGCATCAGGGGTGAGAAGGTCATCCCGTGGAAAGATCTGTGCGGCCCCCCCTGATGCTGGGGCTCTGGAAGGAGCCAGGAGGAGAGACATGGCGGATCATCCAGGTGGAGGACCAGAAGGCCCAGCAAGGCCAGATGCCAGACCTGAGGACCAGAGCACGGTAGAGGAATGGGGGCTACTGCGGTCGGGAGAGTCGGTGGAAACCTTCAGCTCCCGCCTAGCTGCCCGGCTGGAAGAATACCGGGACCTCGGTAAGTCCCTGCGGCGGCTTCGTGAAGATCTGGCGGTCGCAAGGGGACGAGCTGCGAAAACATCAGGCGCCAAGAGGTCCCGGTATAATCTACAGGTAAAGACAATTTTGGAGGAAATTAATATGGTGGAGGAGAGGAAGATGGAGATTGTGGTCGGTGGGGGAGCCTTCGGGGAGAAATTGGAGAATGATGAAAGGTTTTCCCTGATGGCGTCCCCCACGCAAAGTAATGAAACCCCCTGCAAAAGGGGAGTAAAGGCATTGGCTGCTAAAAGTGCAGAGGCAGTGGAGGCCGCAAAAGTGGAGGCCGCAAAAGTGGAGGCCGCAGAAGTGGAGGCCGCAAAAGTGGAGGCCGCAAAAGTGGAGGCCGCTAAATTGGAGGCCGCTAAATTGGAGGCCGCTAAATTGGAGGCCGCAAAAATGGAGGCCGCAAAAATGGAGGCCGCAAAAATGGAGGCCGCAAAAATGGAGGCCGCAAAATTGGAGGCCGCAGAAGTGGGGGCCACAGAAATGGAGGAAAGCGTGGAGGTGGAGAGGACGCCAACCCGGGAGGAGACGGGCTCGGAGGACCCCTGGGAAGGCAGTAACGGAGGGGCAAGTGGGGAACTTTCCTGCAGCCAAGTTGTGCAAAACTTTGAATCGGGCAGTGGGCACCCCCCGGGGTTGCTCACGCAAATACGGCTGCAGGAGTCCCCAGTGTCCCTCCAGAACTTTACTTTTGGAGATGAGTTGCCACCGGAGGAGGAGAAAAAAAAAAAGAAAAAATTATGGAAGTTGAGGCGGAAAAATGCAAAGGGGAAGACAGGTGGAGTATCTTACAAATATTCCTACCTGTCTTCCTTGCGTTCCGGACCGGGTGAGAGCTCGGTTCGGGACGCAAACCCCGCAAATCCCCCAGCTCCGGCCTCTGCAGTGGGGTCGTGGCGGGTATGTGGGCAGAAAGATATGGTGCTGGTTTTGAGCAATGTGGCCAAGATGGCGCCAGACGCCGTCTCCTGTAAAGGAGGTGGCGTCGATGGCCACGTGGCGCTAGGGGGCGTGTCCCCGTGTCCGGCGGATGGGGAACCTCAGAAGCCGGTCTCTGGCGCAAGCCGGAGGCCGGGGGACGGGGGGAACCGGAAACCGGATGTGGCGCCGGAAAACCGGAAGTCTGCTGGTCATGTGACTCGGCCGGCGGACGCACCAGAAAGTGTTGCGGCAGCGAATGGTGGCGGTAGGAGAGGCTTCGGCACTGCTGGCCATCCCCCGACGGGAGGGGGGGGTGGTTTGGTGCCGGGAGCGGCTCTAGCTGTGCCTGCGGCCCCTCCATCTGCATCACCGCAAGGCGGTGGGAGGGGTTTAGCGGGCACGGGGGGTGACGGCACCCCTCCTCCCGAACATTGCATTGGTGGCGCAGCAGAAATGGAGGTCGGTGAAGCGGAGGGTGCTGAGGGATTGCCGCCTGAGATATCCGGCGGCGCCCCAGAAGTAGCGGCACCTGATGATGTGGAGACCCCAAAAACAACATATAAAAAGCCTATGGACAAAAGGAAGAACTCCGTAACCAGCCTGGCCGGTATGAAAGTTGTGGAGAGGAATGTAAGTGGAAATGCAAATATTGATGGTAATGTTAGTAGTGTTGGTAATATTGTTGGTGGTGGTAATGTTGTGGATGTTAATGTGGGTTGTAATATTGTGGGGGGAGTGTCAACCAGTGGCGGGCCGGTTGCTCCTTCTGCCAGAGCGCCTGGCAGGTCGTATGCGGGCGTTGTGGTGGGGGGACCGTCGGCCCACCCATCCTCATCTTCTGGGCCCGGGGACGGCAGTTTGCAACAGCGCCTCCTAGAAGCCTTAAGGGAGGGGAAGCAGACGATAACAGTAGGGGGAGTGCAGAAGGACCTATCCTTTTGGATAAATAGGTATGGTCTGGATGCCTTCCGAGAGAGACGGGGAGATCAGTGGTCGCTCCCAACAACCGGGCCGGCCGTGGCCAGGAGGAATGTGGTCCGTCTCCAGTGGCGTGGCAATGATGCGTGCCCTCCTCGTAAGAGGGTGGTGGAGCTGCTGCTGGAGATGGGCTTCAAGGCGAGTGACATCTACGCCTTGATACATCCTCATGGTACGGCTGAGTTTGACATCAGCTTTGTTCAGCCGGGGGGCCTTGAGGTCTTCTGGGGGAACTATGAGCTGGTGAAAAGCGAGCCCGGCTGGCGAGGGTTTGCTGCGCAAGCAATCTCTCGCCAGAATGGTCTCAGGAGAGTGACCGTTCTTACCCGTAACGAGTCACTTTCCTGTGTGGACATCATGACCTGGTTGGGAAGATACGGTGAGGTAGCAGAGATGCCACGGAAGAACTGCGATGAGTTTGGCATCTGGTCGGGAGCCTGGACGTTTATGGTCAAACTTAAGCGTCTGGGGCAGACGGTGTCCCACATACCATCATCTGCTTTCTTGGGAAGAGATCGAATCCTTGTCTTCTACCAGGGGCAGCCGAAGCTGTGTCACCGGTGTGGCGACCCCTCACACTTGAGCGCAAGCTGCACTGTGCAGAAGTGCGCTCATTGTGGGGGGGTAGGCCATCTGGCCGCATCGTGTGAGCAGATTAGGTGTAACCTGTGTGGTGACCTAGGTCACCCTTTCAGTCGGTGTCCGCGCTCAGTCGTCAATGTCTGTTCCAACCCTACGGAGAATGTAAGGAGGGAGGTCTCCGTGGGCGAGGGGGCGGACAGAGACGATAGAGCCCAAGAGCAAAGGACGAACGCCAGGAGCGGACCCCCTTCTCGTCAGAGAAGGGCGGAAAAACGCAGAAGGGAACGAGAGCTGAGGAGGACCCAGGAAACTGGGGACTCCTCTGGCTCGGACCTGGATGCCCCCCAGGATACTGATGCTCTTGGGGGGGCCGTACTGGACGAGGAGATAAGGAGGATAGAGAGAGAGCAGAGGGCTGAGGACTCCCAGTCCTCCCACTATGAAAGTGTGGAAGAGGATGGGAGGTCACAGCCTAAAACAAAACAGGGGACACCGGGTAACATCAAAACAGGGCTAAAAACATCTGGCCCTGCCCCGGCCAAGGAAGGCAAAACCTGCACCCCCCTGGTGTGCTCCCCCAACCGATACCGTGTTCTCATGGATATTCCAGACCCCCAGGCCGGGGGGGAGAGCACGGTAGGGAGTCTAGGAGTCGTTGAGCCTCCTCTTCTGCGGGGGCCACTGTCCCCGGGGGAGGGGGTCGGCCCGGACCCAGGAGATGAGAATGGGAGGGGGGTGGTGGAGGTTATGGACTCCTCAAAAACAAAAAAAAGAGGTAAAGAGGGTGAGGGGTCCTCCTCAGAGGAGAAAGCAAGGGGTGGGAAGAAGAAAACCGTCTAACTCAATCATTTATGATGGCGGCACCCACTCCGTTGACGCTGGCATCGATTAACGTTGCCAGCATTAAGTCGAATATGGCTAGATTTGCAGCCTTTGATTTTCTCGGCCGGGTTGAAGCTGACATTTTGTTTTTGCAGGAGACCAGACTGTCACTTTTGGCAGAGGTCGTGAAAGCTAGGAGGGAGTGGCGACGTGGGCCCTCCTACTGGTCTCTTGCGGCTGAGCCATATAGCGGGGTGGCGGTACTTTTTACCGCACCGGTCACATGCCGGCGGATGATCGAGTTAGAAATGGGGCGGTGCTTGATCTTAGATGTTCTCATAAGGGGACAAGAACTAAGACTCATTAACATCTACGGTCCCCAGACAAAGTGGGACCGGAAAAGTCTCTTCATGAGGATTAAGCCCTTCCTTTTTACAGGCCGACAAGTCATTTTTGGAGGGGACTTTAACACTGTCGTTAGGCCCCAAGACAGAGGAGGTTCCAGAAAGGTACTGGCCTATGATAGTGTCGAGTTGAATAGAATAGCTAGTGATGCTCGCCTGGAGGACATCCACATTCGGTATACCCCAGGCCACTCGGGGTTCACCTATCATAGTGGTAGTCGTAGGTCCAGGATAGATAGGTTTTTTTTAAAGGAGGACGCCATCTCTTCGGCAGTGTCCGTCGTTGAGGTGGAGTTCTCCGATCACTGTATGATTATTTTTTCTTTGAATGTTGCAGAGTCCCTCCAGATGGGAAGAGGTATATGGAGGCTGAATTCTACTCTCCTGGAAGAAGCAGAGATAAGACAGGCCTTCGAGGATTTTCTTCAGAGCCAGGTACCTTTATTGGATCTAGGTGGTACTAAGTCTGAGTGGTGGGAGGTGTTCAAAGAACGGGTGGCTGAGTTTTTCCGTCAGATCTCGTGCCTCAGGTCTATGAGCAGGTATCGCCTGTATCAAGACATGAGGAGGAAACTCGAACATCTAGTCTCAACCGGAGGTAGCCGTGAGGAAATCTCCGTGGTGAAAGCTCTGCTCAAAAGATGCCAATATGATAGGCACACGTCTTTGGTTCTTGAACGGGATTTCGGGAGGTACCGCTCGCCCGACCCTTACAAGAACTGCAAGATGTCAGTGAGTCGTAAGGTGGTGACAGGACTGGTAGATAGTACAGGCTCCCTGATGAGATCCAAATCAGGGATCCTGGAGGTCATCAGATCCTTTTATTCGCAGCTTTTGGGTGAGCAGGATCTAAACCGAGACGAAATGTCGGCTTTCCTGGCTGAAACCATCCCTGAGCCAGGAGCAGACCCCTCGCTTGGTGTTTTGACAGAGTTGATCAAGGAAGAGGAAGTGATGCTGGCGATTGATGGGTTGGCCATCAAAAAGTCGCCAGGCCCAGATGGCTTAACATCTGAGTTTTATAAGGCTTTTAAGGGAACCTTAGTTCCCCTCTTGACTGCGGTTTTTAATGAGTGCCTCTCCTCGGGCGCTCTGCCAAAGTCAATGGGCAAGTCGGCCTTGATCATTCTGTCAAAGGGTAAGGATTCGACCCGTATTGAGAACTGGCGTCCCATAGCGCTCCTCAATACGGACAGAAAGGTTCTCGCAAAAGTACTGTTTAATCGGCTGGTGAAGTTTGCACCCCGGCTCCTTTCGTCGGCCCAGCATTGCTCTGTTCCAGGCCGCAGCACCTTTAGTGCTGTCCTCAGTGTCAGAGAGGCAGTGGAGCAGGGACATTCTGGCCGATGGGAGGGGTACATGCTGTCCTTGGATCAGGCCAAAGCTTTTGACCGGGTGAATCACAAGTACCTTTGGTCAGTCCTTCTGAGGTATGGCCTACCGGGTGAGTTCGTTAATTGGCTCCAGACCCTATACGCTGGGGCTGAGTCTTTTGCACTGGTGAACGGTTGGACTGGAACCCCCTTTGAGGTTGGGTCTGGTGTCCGCCAGGGTTGTCCCTTAAGCCCCTTGCTGTATGTTTTCGCGATCGACCCCTTTCTTAGGCGGCTCGATCGTGGGCCATTGGCGGGGGTGGGGATGGACTTGGAGGAGCCGGAAGCCACTCAGAGGGTGGTTGCGTACGCGGATGACGTCACTATCTTTGTCTCCTCGAGAGGGGAGGCAGAGTGGGTGATGTCAGAAGTTGAGCGCTACTCACGGGCATCTGGGTCCAGGATCAACCGGGACAAGTGTGAAAGTCTCTGGCTGGGGGGAGGGGATCCTAGTTTTGATCTCCCGGACACCCTCCCAGAGCCCAAAGGGTCTGCTAAAATCTTAGGCATTGAATTTGGCCCGGGTGATTACCCCAAGAAAAACTGGGAAGGTAGGCTATCAATAGCTGCCCAGAAGGTTGGCCAATGGAAGGGATGGTCTTTGTCCCTTAGGGAAAGGGTTCACCTGGCCAAGGCTTACCTGATGCCCATGTTGCTCTACCTTGGCAGCGTGTGCATGTTGCCAGAGCCTCTCTGGACTCGGGTCTATAGCCTGTTCTTCCAACTGTTATGGGGAAACAGGCTTAACCTAATCAAGAGGGAGGTTACTTACCTACCGAGGAAACTAGGTGGGTTAGGTATGGTTAACCCAGTGGTGTTTCTAGTAAACACCTTCATTAAAATTAATTTGGCGAACCTCTTTGAAAGAGAAAGGGCTCCTCTGTGGATATCCTCCTGCAGGGGATGGTTTCGGCCTTTCTTCCAGGAATGGGAGACAGGAGGCCAAGCGAAAGACCTGCGTGTACCCCATGGGCACCTCCCGGCTTATGCCGCCCCGGTTCTGAAGGTTGTTCGTCGGTGGGGTCTGGAGGCGAGGGAGATCAAGACCATGTCGAGAAAATTTCTTGACAGAAAGGTCTTGTTGACCTGCTTCCAGAAGCCCCTGGCGCTCAGGGACTGCCCAAGTAGCGACCTCGGGGTGGGATTAAAACTTTTAAACTCTGTGAGGATTCCCCAGAAGTTTTGGGATCTGGCTTGGCGCTGCTTCCATGGGAGGCTGTATGTAAGGGGCAATCTGAAGTTTAGAAACTCCGATGAAAGAGGTTGTCCTCGGGAGGAGTGCGATGACACGCTGGAAAGCATGGACCATTTCTTGCTTCAGTGTCCCTTCAATGCAGAGGTTTACAAACGGGTGGGTGCCTCCATCGGTTGGCCCGGTCTGACCAACCTCTCCTACGCTGGTTGGGCCTATGGGGCATTCGGAGACCTGGGTGGAAGGGATCATTGCACTTCTTTTTTAGTTAGTTTAGTGATCAGGTATTTCACGTGGAACGCACGGTGCTTAGTATCGACTCAGTGTAAAATCCTCCTGGAGGACGAGGTGTGTAGGAATATCATGGGTGACCTGGTGAAGGTCCGGTCTCTGGAGGTTGAGAAACTGGGTGCATCCAAGGCCTCTCGACTTTGGAGGGGCTTCAATTTTAGGGTGCCCTAGGTGGAACCAACCTTCAGGGGGAGGGGAGGGAGTGCCCCTGGGTATTAGACTGGAGGTGGGGGTCTGCACCTGGCCATGACACCGGGAAATAGCGATAGGGACAGAATGAGAGACAGCAGGAGGGACAGATTAGTTTATAAAGTAATAAGGGATAGAGATAGGGCAAGCAGGATAGGTTTAGCGATAGGGACCGGGGTGGTGGTTGGGGGTTGGCTTTGGCCTCTGGTCTGGTGCTCTAGGGGGGCTTTCCTCTCTCTCTCCTCTGGTGATGGGCTGAGTAAGCACAAGTAGGTTTTTGTTTTGAGCTTTTTGGAGACAGAAAAAGGGCTTACAAGCAGCCAAACTTAGGTTTTCGGGTTTATGTATATAGTATGGTATTTGGTTATAGTTATGTGTCGATATGGTGTATAGGTCTATGCATGGGTTTGTGTGAATGTTTAGGTAAGATGGGCAGTAGATAGGTGGGGTGGGGGGCCTGGGGGTGTGCCCAGCCTGATTCTGGACTACGTGGACGTGAGGAGGACATGAGACGTGGGATCGGGCTGGTTGGGTGATGTGTTGGGTGGTGGTG
Organism: Rhinoderma darwinii; assembly: GCF_050947455.1. Taxonomy (NCBI): domain Eukaryota; kingdom Metazoa; phylum Chordata; class Amphibia; order Anura; family Rhinodermatidae; genus Rhinoderma; species Rhinoderma darwinii. The sequence continues at coordinate 136,806 of NW_027463598.1, forward strand.
GCCAGCATCTGAACTATGCGGACATGGAAGGACATGAGGCGTGATGCTGGTTGGGGGAGGTGATGGGTGGTGATGGATAAGGTAGTATGTACAGGGTTAGGTATGAATGTGGATAAGTTAATAAAAAGAAAAAAAAAAAAAAAAAAATATAAAAAAAAAATGTAAAAAAAAATAAAAATAAATTTAAAAAAAAAAGAAAAAAAAATTAAAAAAAAAAAAAAAAAAAAAAAAAAAAAATTAAAAAAAATAATATTTGTTTTTTGGGGTTTGTTTTGTTGTTTTTTATGTTTTGTTCTTTTCTTTTCATTTACATGGTGCACTGAAGTAAGTGCACCATGAGATGGTAACTTTTATTTTTAGAGTTTATTATTATTATTATTATTATTTTGTTTATTTTTATTATGATTATTATTTATTTTGTTTTATATATGTGGTGGTTTTTTTTTTAGGGGGCCATTGGTTGGCACATGGTTTTTAAGAGTATGTTGTATATAGTGTTATAGTTATGTTTTCTTGGGGTTGGGGGGGTTTAGGTGTGTGTATGAATGAGTATGGGATTATAGTTATGTATGCATGGGGATTTATGTAAGAAGGGTCAGGCTGGGTAAATTGTACAGAAATGTACATAAGTTTTGTTTTGTTTTGTTGTGTTTGTTTTGTAAATACCGTTTATTTTGTAATGTTTTATATTTTTCTATTAAAAGAGTACCAGAGAAACGCCACACCAGCAGTGACTAGCAAGGAGGGAGGTTGTGTGTTTGGGAGCTGCTGTGTGTGTGCTGTGAGTGTGGACCACACCCGGAATCCAGGGAGTTTCCTTTTTTTCACCAGCCCAGGTTTCTATCACCTGCCTGGGCTAAGGAAGCTTCCCTGAAGGAGGCTCCATTCATACATGGAGCCTCAGACCTCTACCCCCTGGAGCATGCAGGCGGGGGGTAGGGGGTCTTCCCAACCTGCTGGGAGCGTGCAGCCAGCATCAGGGGTGAGAAGGTCATCCCGTGGAAAGATCTGTGCGGCCCCCCCTGATGCTGGGGCTCTGGAAGGAGCCAGGAGGAGAGACATGGCGGATCATCCAGGTGGAGGACCAGAAGGCCCAGCAAGGCCAGATGCCAGACCTGAGGACCAGAGCACGGTAGAGGAATGGGGGCTACTGCGGTCGGGAGAGTCGGTGGAAACCTTCAGCTCCCGCCTAGCTGCCCGGCTGGAAGAATACCGGGACCTCGGTAAGTCCCTGCGGCGGCTTCGTGAAGATCTGGCGGTCGCAAGGGGACGAGCTGCGAAAACATCAGGCGCCAAGAGGTCCCGGTATAATCTACAGGTAAAGACAGAGGAAATTAATATGGTGGAGGAGAGGAAGATGGAGATTGTGGTCGGTGGGGGAGCCTTCGGGGAGAAATTGGAGAATGATGAAAGGTTTTCCCTGATGGCGTCCCCCACGCAAAGTAATGAAACCCCCTGCAAAAGGGGAGTAAAGGCATTGGCTGCTAAAAGTGCAGAGGCAGTGGAGGCCGCAAAAGTGGAGGCCGCAAAAGTGGAGGCCGCAGAAGTGGAGGCCGCAAAAGTGGAGGCCGCAGAAGTGGAGGCCGCAAAAGTGGAGGCCGCAAAAGTGGAGGCCGCTAAATTGGAGGCCGCTAAATTGGAGGCCGCAAAAATGGAGGCCGCAAAAATGGAGGCCGCAAAATTGGAGGCCGCAGAAGTGGGGGCCACAGAAATGGAGGAAAGCGTGGAGGTGGAGAGGACGCCAACCCGGGAGGAGACGGGCTCGGAGGACCCTTGGGAAGGCAGTAACGGAGGGGCAAGTGGGGAACTTTCCTGCAGCCAAGTTGTGCAAAACTTTGAATCGGGCAGTGGGCACCCCCCGGGGTTGCTCACGCAAATACGGCTGCAGGAGTCCCCAGTGTCCCTCCAGAACTTTACTTTTGGAGATGAGTTGCCACCGGAGGAGGAGAAAAAAAAAAAGAAAAAATTATGGAAGTTGAGGCGGAAAAATGCAAAGGGGAAGACAGGTGGAGTATCTTACAAATATTCCTACCTGTCTTCCTTGCGTTCCGGACCGGGTGAGAGCTCGGTTCGGGACGCAAACCCCGCAAATCCCCCAGCTCCGGCCTCTGCAGTGGGGTCGTGGCGGGTATGTGGGCAGAAAGATATGGTGCTGGTTTTGAGCAATGTGGCCAAGATGGCGCCAGACGCCGTCTCCTGTAAAGGAGGTGGCGTCGATGGCCACGTGGCGCTAGGGGGCGTGTCCCCGTGTCCGGCGGATGGGGAACCTCAGAAGCCGGTCTCTGGCACAAGCCGGAGGCCGGGGGACGGGGGGAACCGGAAACCGGATGTGGCGCCGGAAAACCGGAAGTCTGCTGGTCATGTGACTCGGCCGGCGGACGCACCAGAAAGTGTTGCGGCAGCGAATGGTGGCGGTAGGAGAGGCTTCGGCACTGCTGGCCATCCCCCGACGGGAGGGGGGGGTGGTTTGGTGCCGGGAGCGGCTCTAGCTGTGCCTGCGGCCCCTCCATCTGCATCACCGCAAGGCGGTGGGAGGGGTTTAGCGGGCACGGGGGGTGACGGCACCCCTCCTCCCGAACATTGCATTGGTGGCGCAGCAGAAATGGAGGTCGGTGAAGCGGAGGGTGCTGAGGGATTGCCGCCTGAGATATCCGGCGGCGCCCCAGAAGTAGCGGCACCTGATGATGTGGAGACCCCAAAAACAACATATAAAAAGCCTATGGACAAAAGGAAGAACTCCGTAACCAGCCTGGCCGGTATGAAAGTTGTGGAGAGGAATGTAAGTGGAAATGCAAATATTGATGGTAATGTTAGTAGTGTTGGTAATATTGTTGGTGGTGGTAATGTTGTGGATGTTAATGTGGGTTGTAATATTGTGGGGGGAGTGTCAACCAGTGGCGGGCCGGTTGCTCCTTCTGCCAGAGCGCCTGGCAGGTCGTATGCGGGCGTTGTGGTGGGGGGACCGTCGGCCCACCCATCCTCATCTTCTGGGCCCGGGGACGGCAGTTTGCAACAGCGCCTCCTAGAAGCCTTAAGGGAGGGGAAGCAGACGATAACAGTAGGGGGAGTGCAGAAGGACCTATCCTTTTGGATAAATAGGTATGGTCTGGATGCCTTCCGAGAGAGACGGGGAGATCAGTGGTCGCTCCCAACAACCGGGCCGGCCGTGGCCAGGAGGAATGTGGTCCGTCTCCAGTGGCGTGGCAATGATGCGTGCCCTCCTCGTAAGAGGGTGGTGGAGCTGCTGCTGGAGATGGGCTTCAAGGCGAGTGACATCTACGCCTTGATACATCCTCATGGTACGGCTGAGTTTGACATCAGCTTTGTTCAGCCGGGGGGCCTTGAGGTCTTCTGGGGGAACTATGAGCTGGTGAAAAGCGAGCCCGGCTGGCGAGGGTTTGCTGCGCAAGCAATCTCTCGCCAGAATGGTCTCAGGAGAGTGACCGTTCTTACCCGTAACGAGTCGCTTTCCTGTGTGGACATCATGACCTGGTTGGGAAGATACGGTGAGGTAGCAGAGATGCCACGGAAGAACTGCGATGAGTTTGGCATCTGGTCGGGAGCCTGGACGTTTATGGTCAAACTTAAGCGTCTGGGGCAGACGGTGTCCCACATACCATCATCTGCTTTCTTGGGAAGAGATCGAATCCTTGTCTTCTACCAGGGGCAGCCGAAGCTGTGTCACCGGTGTGGCGACCCCTCACACTTGAGCGCAAGCTGCACTGTGCAGAAGTGCGCTCATTGTGGGGGGGTAGGCCATCTGGCCGCATCGTGTGAGCAGATTAGGTGTAACCTGTGTGGTGACCTAGGTCACCCTTTCAGTCGGTGTCCGCGCTCAGTCGTCAATGTCTGTTCCAACCCTACGGAGAATGTAAGGAGGGAGGTCTCCGTGGGCGAGGGGGCGGACAGAGACGATAGAGCCCAAGAGCAAAGGACGAACGCCAGGAGCGGACCCCCTTCTCGTCAGAGAAGGGCGGAAAAACGCAGAAGGGAACGAGAGCTGAGGAGGACCCAGGAAACTGGGGACTCCTCTGGCTCGGACCTGGATGCCCCCCAGGATACTGATGCTCTTGGGGGGGCCGTACTGGACGAGGAGATAAGGAGGATAGAGAGAGAGCAGAGGGCTGAGGACTCCCAGTCCTCCCACTATGAAAGTGTGGAAGAGGATGGGAGGTCACAGCCTAAAACAAAACAGGGGACACCGGGTAACATCAAAACAGGGCTAAAAACATCTGGCCCTGCCCCGGCCAAGGAAGGCAAAACCTGCACCCCCCTGGTGTGCTCCCCCAACCGATACCGTGTTCTCATGGATATTCCAGACCCCCAGGCCGGGGGGGAGAGCACGGTAGGGAGTCTAGGAGTCGTTGAGCCTCCTCTTCTGCGGGGGCCACTGTCCCCGGGGGAGGGGGTCGGCCCGGACCCAGGAGATGAGAATGGGAGGGGGGTGGTGGAGGTTATGGACTCCTCAAAAACAAAAAAAAGAGGTAAAGAGGGTGAGGGGTCCTCCTCAGAGGAGAAAGCAAGGGGTGGGAAGAAGAAAACCGTCTAACTCAATCATTTATGATGGCGGCACCCACTCCGTTGACGCTGGCATCGATTAACGTTGCCAGCATTAAGTCGAATATGGCTAGATTTGCAGCCTTTGATTTTCTCGGCCGGGTTGAAGCTGACATTTTGTTTTTGCAGGAGACCAGACTGTCACTTTTGGCAGAGGTCGTGAAAGCTAGGAGGGAGTGGCGACGTGGGCCCTCCTACTGGTCTCTTGCGGCTGAGCCATATAGCGGGGTGGCGGTACTTTTTACCGCACCGGTCACATGCCGGCGGATGATCGAGTTAGAAATGGGGCGGTGCTTGATCTTAGATGTTCTCATAAGGGGACAAGAACTAAGACTCATTAACATCTACGGTCCCCAGACAAAGTGGGACCGGAAAAGTCTCTTCATGAGGATTAAGCCCTTCCTTTTTACAGGCCGACAAGTCATTTTTGGAGGGGACTTTAACACTGTCGTTAGGCCCCAAGACAGAGGAGGTTCCAGAAAGGTACTGGCCTATGATAGTGTCGAGTTGAATAGAATAGCTAGTGATGCTCGCCTGGAGGACATCCACATTCGGTATACCCCAGGCCACTCGGGGTTCACCTATCATAGTGGTAGTCGTAGGTCCAGGATAGACAGGTTTTTTTTAAAGGAGGACGCCATCTCTTCGGCAGTGTCCGTCGTTGAGGTGGAGTTCTCCGATCACTGTATGATTATGTTTTCTTTGAATGTTGCAGAGTCCCTCCAGATGGGAAGAGGTATATGGAGGCTGAATTCTACTCTCCTGGAAGAAGCAGAGATAAGACAGGCCTTCGAGGATTTTCTTCAGAGCCAGGTACCTTTATTGGATCTAGGTGGTACTAAGTCTGAGTGGTGGGAGGTGTTCAAAGAACGGGTGGCTGAGTTTTTCCGTCAGATCTCGTGCCTCAGGTCTATGAGCAGGTATCGCCTGTATCAAGACATGAGGAGGAAACTCGAACATCTAGTCTCAACCGGAGGTAGCCGTGAGGAAATCTCCGTGGTGAAAGCTCTGCTCAAAAGATGCCAATATGATAGGCACACGTCTTTGGTTCTTGAACGGGATTTCGGGAGGTACCGCTCGCCCGACCCTTACAAGAACTGCAAGATGTCAGTGAGTCGTAAGGTGGTGACAGGACTGGTAGATAGTACAGGCTCCCTGATGAGATCCAAATCAGGGATCCTGGAGGTCATCAGATCCTTTTATTCGCAGCTTTTGGGTGAGCAAGATCTAAACCGAGACGAAATGTCGGCTTTCCTGGCTGAAACCATCCCTGAGCCAGGAGCAGACCCCTCGCTTGGTGTTTTGACAGAGTCGATCAAGGAAGAGGAAGTGATGCTGGCGATTGATGGGTTGGCCATCAAAAAGTCGCCAGGCCCAGATGGCTTAACATCTGAGTTTTATAAGGCTTTTAAGGGAACCTTAGTTCCCCTCTTGACTGCGGTTTTTAATGAGTGCCTCTCCTCGGGCGCTCTGCCAAAGTCAATGGGCAAGTCGGCCTTGATCATTCTGTCAAAGGGTAAGGATTCGACCCGTATTGAGAACTGGCGTCCCATAGCGCTCCTCAATACGGACAGAAAGGTTCTCGCAAAAGTACTGTTTAATCGGCTGGTGAAGTTTGCACCCCGGCTCCTTTCGTCGGCCCAGCATTGCTCTGTTCCAGGCCGCAGCACCTTTAGTGCTGTCCTCAGTGTCAGAGAGGCAGTGGAGCAGGGACATTCTGGCCGATGGGAGGGGTACATGTTGTCCTTGGATCAGGCCAAAGCTTTTGACCGGGTGAATCACAAGTACCTATGGTCAGTCCTTCTGAGGTATGGCCTACCGGGTGAGTTCGTTAATTGGCTCCAGACCCTATACGCTGGGGCTGAGTCTTTTGCACTGGTGAACGGTTGGACTGGAACCCCCTTTGAGGTTGGGTCTGGTGTCCGCCAGGGTTGTCCCTTAAGCCCCTTGCTGTATGTTTTCGCGATCGACCCCTTTCTTAGGCGGCTCGATCGTGGGCCATTGGCGGGGGTGGGGATGGACTTGGAGGAGCCGGAAGCCACTCAGAGGGTGGTTGCGTACGCGGATGACGTCACTATCTTTGTCTCCTCGAGAGGGGAGGCAGAGTGGGTGATGTCAGAAGTTGAGCGCTACTCACGGGCATCTGGGTCCAGGATCAACCGGGACAAGTGTGAAAGTCTCTGGCTGGGGGGAGGGGATCCTAGTTTTGATCTCCCGGACACCCTCCCAGAGCCCAAAGGGTCTGCTAAAATCTTAGGCATTGAATTTGGCCCGGGTGATTACCCCAAGAAAAACTGGGAAGGTAGGCTATCAATAGCTGCCCAGAAGGTTGGCCAATGGAAGGGATGGTCTTTGTCCCTTAGGGAAAGGGTTCACCTGGCCAAGGCTTACCTGATGCCCATGTTGCTCTACCTTGGCAGCGTGTGCATGTTGCCAGAGCCTCTCTGGACTCGGGTCTATAGCCTGTTCTTCCAACTGTTATGGGGAAACAGGCTTAACCTAATCAAGAGGGAGGTTACTTACCTACCGAGGAAACTAGGTGGGTTAGGTATGGTTAACCCAGTGGTGTTTCTAGTAAACACCTTCATTAAAATTAATTTGGCGAACCTCTTTGAAAGAGAAAGGGCTCCTCTGTGGATATCCTCCTGCAGGGGATGGTTTCGGCCTTTCTTCCAGGAATGGGAGACAGGAGGCCAAGCGAAAGACCTGCGTGTACCCCATGGGCACCTCCCGGCTTATGCCGCCCCGGTTCTGAAGGTTGTTCGTCGGTGGGGTCTGGAGGCGAGGGAGATCAAGACCATGTCGAGAAAATTTCTTGACAGAAAGGTCTTGTTGACCTGCTTCCAGAAGCCCCTGGCGCTCAGGGACTGCCCAAGTAGCGACCTCGGGGTGGGATTAAAACTTTTAAACTCTGTGAGGATTCCCCAGAAGTTTTGGGATCTGGCTTGGCGCTGCTTCCATGGGAGGCTGTATGTAAGGGGCAATCTGAAGTTTAGAAACTCCGATGAAAGAGGTTGTCCTCGGGAGGAGTGCGATGACACGCTGGAAAGCATGGACCATTTCTTGCTTCAGTGTCCCTTCAATGCAGAGGTTTACAAACGGGCGGGTGCCTCCATCGGTTGGCCCGGTCTGACCAACCTCTCCTACGCTGGTTGGGCCTATGGGGCATTCGGAGACCTGGGTGGAAGGGATCATTGCACTTCTTTTTTAGTTAGTTTAGTGATCAGGTATTTCACGTGGAACGCACGGTGCTTAGTATCGACTCAGTGTAAAATCCTCCTGGAGGACGAGGTGTGTAGGAATATCATGGGTGACCTGGTGAAGGTCCGGTCTCTGGAGGTTGAGAAACTGGGTGCATCCAAGGCCTCTCGACTTTGGAGGGGCTTCAATTTTAGGGTGCCCTAGGTGGAACCAACCTTCAGGGGGAGGGGAGGGAGTGCCCCTGGGTATTAGACTGGAGGTGGGGGTCTGCACCTGGCCATGACACCGGGAAATAGCGATAGGGACAGAATGAGAGACAGCAGGAGGGACAGATTTAGTTTATAAAGTAATAAGGGATAGAGATAGGGCAAGCAGGATAGGTTTAGCGATAGGGACCGGGGTGGTGGTTGGGGGTTGGCTTTGGCCTCTGGGCTGGTGCTCTAGGGGGGCTTTCCTCTCTCTCTCCTCTGGTGATGGGCTGAGTAAGCACAAGTAGGTTTTTGTTTTGAGCTTTTTGGAGACAGAAAAAGGGCTTACAAGCAGCCAAACTTAGGTTTTCGGGTTTATGTATATAGTATGGTATTTGGTTATAGTTATGTGTCGATATGGTGTATAGGTCTATGCATGGGTTTGTGTGAATGTTTAGGTAAGATGGGCAGTAGATAGGTGGGGTGGGGGGCCTGGGGGTGTGCCCAGCCTGATTCTGGACTACGTGGACGTGAGGAGGACATGAGACGTGGCATCGGGCTGGTTGGGTGATGTGTTGGGTGGTGGGGGCCAGCATCTGAACTATGCGGACATGGAAGGACATGAGGCGTGATGCTGGTTGGGGGAGGTGATGGGTGGTGATGGATAAGGTAGTATGTACAGGGTTAGGTATGAATGTGGATAAGTTAATAAAAAGGAAAAAAAATAAAATAAATAAAAAAAAAAAAAAATTAAAAAAAATTATTTGTTTTTTGGGATTTGTTTTGTTGTTTTTTATATTTTGTTCTTTTCTTTTCATTTACATGGTGCACTGAAGTAAGTGCACCATGAGATGGTAACTTTTATTTTTAGAGTTTATTATTATTATTATTTTGTTTATTTTTATTATGATTATTATTTATTTTGTTTTATATATGTGGTGTTTTTTTAGGGGGCCATTGGTTGGCACATGGTTTTTAAGAGTATGTTGTATATAGTGTTATAGTTATGTTTTCTTGGGGTTGGGGGGGTTTAGGTGTGTGTATGAATGAGTATGGGATTATAGTTATGTATGCATGGGGATTTATGTAAGAAGGGCCAGGCTGGGTAAATTGTACAGAAATGTACATAAGTTTTGTTTTGTTGTGTTTGTTTTGTAAAAACCGTTTATTTTGTAATGTTTTATATTTTTCTATTAAAAGAGTACCAGAGAAATGCAACTCAATATTTGTTGCCCAGTTTCTGCAGTTTTAGGAAATATCCCACATGTGGCCGTAGCGTGACTGGACTGAAGCACCGGCCTCAGAAGCAAAGGAGCACCTAGTGGATTTTGGGGCCTTATTTTTGTTAGAATATATTTTAGGCACCATGTCAGGTTTGAAGGGCTCTTGCAGTGACAAAACAGTAAAAATCCCCCAAAAGTGACCCCATCTGGGAAACTAGACACCTCAAGGAAATTATCTAGGAGTGTAGTGAGCATTTTGACCGCACAGGTTTTTTACAGAAATTATTGGAAGTTGTCCGTGAAAATTAAAATCAACATTTCTTCAAAGAAAATGAAGGTTTAGCGATTTTTTTTCTCATTTCCACAAGGACTAAAGGAGAAAAAGCACCATAAAATTTGTAAAGAAATTTCTCCCGAGTAAAACAATACCCCACATGTGGTAATAAACGGCTGTTTGGACACACGGCGAGGCTGAGAAGGGAAAGAGCGCCATTTGGCTTTTGGAACTCAAATTTAGCAGGAATGGTTTGCGGAGGTCATGTCACATTTACAAAGCCCCTGAGGGGATAAAACAGTGGAAACCCCCCACAAGTGACCCCATTTTGGAAACTACACCCATTGAGGAAATTATCTAGGGGTATAGTGAGCGTTTTGACGCAACAGGTTTTTTGCATAAATTATTGGAAGTAGGCCCTGAAAATGACAATCTAAATTTTTTCAAAGAAAATGTAGGTTTAGCTAATTTTTTATAATTTCCACAAGGACTGAAGGTGAAAAAGCACCATAAAATTTGTAAAGAAATTTCTCCCGAGTAAAACAATACCCCACATGTGGTAATAAACGGCTGTTTGGACACACGGCGAGGCTGAGAAGGGAAAGAGCGCCATTTGGCTTTTGGAACTCAAATTTAGCAGGAATGGTTTGCGGAGGTCATGTCACATTTACAAAGCCCCTGAGGGGATAAAACAGTGGAAACCCCCCACAAGTGACCCCATTTTGGAAACTACACCCATTGAGGAAATTATCTAGGGGTATAGTGAGCGTTTTGACGCAACAGGTTTTTTGCATAAATTATTGGAAGTAGGCCCTGAAAATGACAATCTAAATTTTTTCAAAGAAAATGTAGGTTTAGCTAATTTTTTATAATTTCCACAAGGACTGAAGGTGAAAAAGCACGCAAAATTTGTAAAGCAATTTCTCCCGAGTAAAACAATACCCCACATGTGGTAATAAACGGTTGTTTGGAGACACGGCGTGGCTGAGAAGGAAAAGAGCGCTATTTGGCTTTTGGAGTTCACATTTAGCAGGAATGGTTTGCGGAGGCCATGTCACATTTACAAAGCCCCTGAGGGGACAAAACAGTGGAAACTCCCCACAAGTGACCCCATTTTGGAGACTACACCCATTGAGGAAATTATCTAGGGGTATAGTGAGCGATTTGACCCCACAGTTTTTTTGCAGAAATTATTGGAAGTAGGCCCTGAAAATAATAATCTACATTTTTTCAAAAAAAATCTAGGTTTAGCTAATTTTTTCTCATTTTCAGAAGGACTAAAGGAGAAAATGCACCACAAAATTTGTAAAGCAATTTCTCCCGAGTAAAACAATACCCCATATGTGGTAATAAACGGCTGTTTGGACACACGGCAGGGCTTAGAAGGGAAAGAGCACTATTTGGCTTTTTGAGATCACATTTAGCAGGAATGATTTGCGGAGGCCAGGTCACATTTGCAAAGCCCCTGAGGGGACAAAACAATGAAAACTCCCAAAAAGGGACTCCATTTAGGAAAGATTCACTGAAATTAGATAATGTGTGTTGTTCAATATTCAATATAGTTCACCGCCTGGAAGAACGATTAAAAATAAGTTTATTGGTTAAATTCATAAAATTGTGGCTCTACTAGCCGTTGATGCCAGACCAGGTTAAAGCAAAAGATTGCGACACGATAGGTGGTGTGGAGTGATAAATGTCTCTTTCCCCCCAAAGAAACCACCTATCTGTTTATCTGTTTAATAACGCTATATCTTTGCCATTAAATGTCTATCTAAATCCTCTATCTAAATCCTACGCGTTTCATCATCACATGTAAAGTGATGCTTCCTCAGGGATTGATAGATTTTGATTTATTTCAAATATCGAGGTGATAACAATATAACAGCACTGGATAGCACTGTTTTTGTGCTGATTCATAGTCTCCAGACGCATGCACGGCACTGATGCATTGGCCGTACGCGCGCCGAGGAAACTAAGGGCTTAAAAAGGCTGAGAGCCCGCCCTCCAAAAGTAGTCCCCTAGGTAAACCGCCAATCCGCATATTACACGGCAACCAGTGACGTGCCGGAGGCGGGGTCCCGAGGACCTAGCAACCGATGGGGGTTCCTGGACGACAAAAGCGTCCATGGTAACTGGGGGACGCTAGACGCGGCTCCTGAGTTGTCAATTGACAAAAATACATTGTGTGGATATAATGGTAACATACGGCCCTGTAGAAAAGGGCCGTGTTAATACATGGGGAGGAGCTCAATTGTAGAGGGAATCGTCTCACTCCGAGACTGACTCCCCAAAATACCATAATTCAACCCCATATCCGTCCGAGATCAAAAGTGGGTAGTGTCCCATCACATAATAAACATGAGTAGAAAAAAGAGATTGCGGCCAACCCGTACTAAATAGACTTAGGGAGGGCGCAACGTCAGATTATTTTGCGGCTAATGGTAAAAAGTTAAATAGCGCACTATTGGCCAACAAGAAAAAATACCTATGTCGTATATAAGATGTATATATCCAATAGTGTCAATGACCCACATCCAACCCTGTATGAAAAACGCGACGCAAAAAAACCGCGGTAGAAACCGCATGGTGTGCATGAGAACAGAGGTATAAATAGAAAATTGCATGTCTAGGTATGTTAAAATGAAGTCTATGGTACATTGTGTACATGCCCAGACTGAACATCAGGTAAAATAGTGTAATTAGAGGAGACACGAATAGGAGATTTGTTCATTAATGCCTTGCGGGCTAACAGTCTGCAATCTAAATATCCATTCAGCCTCTTTTTGGAGTATTTTCCTGTCCAGGTCCCCCCCTCTAGGGAGGGGTCTCACCTGTTCTATACCTTGGAAAGCCAAGGATGTAGCATCCCCGTCATGGCAGGACCACACATGTTTTGCTACTGGGGTATCTACTTTCCTTCTGACGTCACCAATGTGGTCCTGTATCCTTCTCCTGAATTCCCTTTTGGTCTTCCCCACGTATTGTAGGCCACATTTACATGTCATGAGATAAACAATACCCTTTGTTTTACAATTTATGAATGACCTGTTGTCAAAGGTTTTGCCAGTATGAGTACTTGTAAAATTCTTACTGCATAGTATGGATTCGCAGGCCCTGCATGTTCCACATCTATATGTCCCTCTAGCACTATTCTCCAGCCATGTGCCACATTGTGTGACCGGTTGTAAGTGGCTATGGACCAATCGGTCCCTGAGATTGCGTCCCCTCCTATAGGTAATGAGTGGGGCGTCCCCAACCAGGGTCCCCACATCAGGATCTGCCTTTAGGATGCCCCAAAAACGTTTGAGGACCTCCCTCACCTCTCTATTAGCTGAGTCAAAAGTACCAATAACTCTAATGGGTTCTTCATGCATATCCTTTGGTTTAGGGTTGAGCAGGTCGTCTCTATTGCAACCCAACGCATTCTGATATGCACCTCTCAGCACCTCCCTAGGGTAACCCCTATGTCTGAACCTATTTTCAAGGTCACGTGCGGATATCCTAAAGTCCGTGATGGTCGAACAATTTCTCCGTGCCCTGAGATATTGGCCCTTCGGTATGCCTCTCTTCAGATTAATTGGATGACAACTTTCCCATTGTAGTAGGCTATTGGTCGCCGTTTCTTTGCGATACATGTTGGTTTCTAACAGCCCTGTGTCCGTCTTGGATATCGTGATGTCCAGGAAGGTGATTCTAGTATCTTGAATTTCGGATGTGAAAAAAAGACCTAGTTCATTGGCATTCAAGATCTCCACAAATTCCTTAAATTCCTCCCTGGTCCCTGTCCATAGAATGAGAACATCATCTATGAATCTCATCCAGAGCAGAATACATGATGACCATTTGTCCATGAGCTCGCTGAACACAACTTCCTTTTCCCACCAGCCCAGATATAGGTTCGCAAAGGTGGGTGCACATGGACTACCCATGGCCACTCCTCTGAGTTGGTGGTAGATCTTTTGATCAAATAAAAAGAAGTTGTGTTCTAGGACAAACCTCAATAGTTCAATCACAAATTTATTGTGGGCCTGGTATTGTACCCCTTTATCCATCAAAAAGTGTTCGATAGCTCTACATCCCTGACTATGTGGAATGGAGCTATATAAGGACTCTACATCAAGAGATGCCAATAGTGTCTGGCCATCACACCGTATACCCTCAAGCCTCCTCAGCACATCCATGGTGTCCCTCACGTATGATGGCAGGGAAACCACGACTGGCCTAAGGACCTGATCAAGGTATACGCTCGCATTTTGAGTGAGGCTGTCAATCCCAGACACTATGGGACGACCCTTGAGAGGGTACAAGCCCTTATGTACCTTGGGTAAGCTGTAAAATGTTGCCGTTAATGGGAACTCTTTCAACATGAAGTTCATTTCCCTATAGTTTATGAGGTTATCCGATTTTGCTGGGCCAAGGATATTTTTTAATTTCTCCTTAAAGGGAATGTGTTGCCAGAAAAACATGTTGTTTTTTTTTAAATTAAACATTTAGTGTGTGGGTGATTAAACATTGTTCAAATTTTTTTTATTTTTTTCACGAGTCAGGAAATATTATAAATTAATTCTAATTTATAATACTACCCATTTTTGGTCACTAGATGGAGCTATCCCCAAAATTGCAGCTTTGCAAAATTGGGTAAAAAGCCCTCGCTCTAGTGAGCTCTCAGCATCCCCCCCTCCTTTATCCTGGCTAGTGCCGGGATAAACGAGGGGTTTGAACGGTGTAACCTCCTACACTGTGTGTCGCCATTTTTTGAGCTAACACACAGTGTAGTAGGTTTACATACAGTAGTAAACACACACAAACACGAACATACATTGAAATCTCTTACCTGCTCCTGCCGCCGCGGTTCCCTCCGGCCCGTCCGCTCCGTTTGCTGCCGCTGGTCCAAGTGCACAAATCCGGAAGCCGCGACCGGAAGTAGTAATATTACTGTCCGGCCGCGACTTCCGGTCCACAGGAAAATGGCGCCGGACGGCGCCAATTTCGAATTGGACTGTGTGGGAGCGGCGCATGCGCAGTTCCCACACAGACGCCGTACACTGAAGTCAATGGGACGGGAGCCGTTCGCAGTCCCTATGGGACTGTGGCTGCCGTATTCCATGTCTGTATGTGTCGTTAATCGACACACACAGAAATGGAACAAAAAATGGCAGCCCCCATAGGGAAGAAAAAGTGTAAAAATAAGAAAAAGTAAAACACAAACACACAAATGAATATAAACGTTTTTAATAAAGCACTAACATCTTTAACATATAAAAAAATAATTTGTGATGACACTGTTCCTTTAAATATACTCATTGGGTTGCTGGGCAGGACCCCATAACAGTCTCGATCATCCAGAATGTCATGGCACATCTTACTGTATTGTGAGCGATTTAACACCACTATATTCCCCCCTTTATCCGAGGGTTTAATAATGATATTATCGTCCCTCTCTAAAGATAACAAAGCTGCCATCTCTCTACTGGAAAAGTTGGAGCCGTGCTCCTTATGATTAATCAATTTGAGTTGATCCTCCACTACCTTCACAAAAACATCAATGGAGGTATTGTCACTAAGGGGTGCATATTTGGTTGATGGGACCCTTAGCTCCGTAAATGGGCCCTTGCCCTCCTCCCTGTGACCCTCCTCCCAAAGATCCTCTAATAGTCTGAAGTGTGGAAGATCCTCTTCCATAATACCTAGTTCCAGGCATTGTCGCTTATTATGCATCTTAAAGAACTTTTTCCACTTAAGTTTTCTGGCAAAGAGGTTGAGGTCCTTAACCCACGTAAAAAGATTAAATTTGTTGGTCGGGACAAATGTGAGACCCCCTACTCAGCACCTCCACCTCTTCTGCTGTCAAAATACGAGTGGAAAGGTTCACTATCCGAAGTCTGTCACTATTCCCCAATGAGGTGCCTATAGCTCCCTTCTGTCTCGCAGAAGGTAATCTGAAATCGGGTGGTTCTTGGCTAAAAAACCACCCCGATGTTGATTCTTTCCTCTGCTTCTGCCTCTAAAGTTTTGACGAGTCTGGTATCTACCAGTCTCATTCCCTCCCTGACCTCTTCTGGTTGGAATCCTACCAAACTCAGAGTCTGATTGCTCCTGTTCAGATGAAGAGGGATCGGTGTCAGGTTCATGAGATGCACCAGACCTGGCACTGTAGTCAAAAATCCTTCCTTCTTTGAAGTCCACCGTGTCACGTACAAATTGGAAATGCTTCCTTTCTTTAATGTGACACGTGAACTTCTCTATTGTTTGTTGTAACACCGCCTCTTTTCTTTCAAATTCTGAATTATTGTTAAATTTTTTGACTGCAGTAATACACTCTTTTAATTCTTGACTACTCCGTGCCAGGCTACTCTGTTCTTCCTCTAAGAGGATTCCCATAAACCTCAGCGAGGATTCGATCGATTCTTTCTCCCACTTTTTAAGGAGCTCCGGGGAGCGAACCCTCACCGCCGGGATAAGGGAAATCCTAAGGCCCCTTGGAACAATTTTGTTTTTAATATAGGTCTCTAGGGTTTGGATTTCCCACCAGGATCTAATGTGGTCTTTATAGGTTTTGGTGAGATGTCGGAAAGAGGCAGTGATGCTCAAATTTTGGGATTGTGGTATCAGTTCTTTGTCTGAGAAAACCTCCCTAGCATCTGTAAACCATTTATCAGTATTAATGTCACTCGTCAGGAATCCTGCCATCCCAAGAATTAGGATATATATAGATTCACTGAAATTAGATAATATGTGTCGTTCAATATTCAATATAGTTCACCGCCTGGAAGAACGATTAAAAATAAGTTTATTGGTTAAATTCATAAAATTGTGGCTCTACTAGCCGTTGATGCCAGACCAGGCTAAAGCAAAAGATTGCGACACGATAGGTGGTGTGGAGTGATAAATGTCTCTTTCCCCCCAAAGAAACCACCTATCTGTAAATTGTATAATAACGCTATATCTTTGCCATTAAATGTCTATCTAAATCCTCTATCTAAATCCTACGCGTTTCATCATCACATGTAAAGTGATGCTTCCTCAGGGATTGATAGATTTTGATTTATTTCAAATATCGAGGTGATAACAATATAACAGCACTGGATAGCACTGTTTTTGTGCTGATTCATAGTCTCCAGACGCATGCACGGCACTGATGCATTGGCCGTACGCGCGCCGAGGAAACTAAGGGCTTAAAAAGGCTGAGAGCCCGCCTTCCAAAGGTAGTCCCCTAGGTAAACCGCCAATCCGCATATTACACGGCAACCAGTGACGTGCCGGAGGCGGGGTCCCGAGGACCTAGCAACCGATGGGGGTTCCTGGACGACAAAAACGTCCATGGTAACTGGGGGACGCTAGACGCGGCTCCTGAGTTGTCAGTTGACAAAAATACATCGTGTGGATATAATGGTAACATACGGCCCTGTAGAAAAGGGCCGTGTTAATACATGGGGAGGTGTAATATGCGTTTTTTTTTTTATCACTTTTTATTCAATTTTTTTGCAATCCTGAGCAAAAAACAGGAATTCTGACACCGTTTCTTAGGTTTTTTTTTTGCGGCGCTCACCGTACGCTATAAATGACATTTTTACTTTATTCTGCGGGTTGGTACGATTATGGCGATACCATATGTATATAGGTTTGGTCCTTTTTTTTTGCGTTTGCGCAATAAAATGACTTATTTATAAAAAAAAAAATTTCTGTGTCCCCATATTCTGAGAGCCATAATTTTTTAGTCAAAAAAGCTGTGTAAGGGCTTGTTTTTTGCGGGACGGATAGAAGTTTTTATTGGTACTATTTTCGGGTACATGCGACTTTTTGATCACTTTTTATTCTTTATTTAGGGAGCGGTGGTGACCCAAAAAATTGCGATTCTGTCGTAGTTTTTTATTGATTTTTTTTGGGGTGTTCATCGTGCGGGAAAAATAACATTATAGTTTTATAGTTGGGTTCGTTACGAACGCGGTGATACCAGATATGTGTACTTTTTTAACGTGTTCATTTTTTTTCTATAATAAAAGTCTTATTATAGGAAAAAAAGCATTTAGTGTTTATAGAACTTATAACTTTTATTTTTACACTTTTTTGAAAACATTTTTATTACTTTTTTTAACTTTTTTAACTTGTCCCACTAGGGGACACTTAGTCTTGCAGCTTTGATCGCTGCTAGAGTACATTACACTACACACGTAGTGTAATGTACTCCAACTGTCATTGTGACGTGACTGTCACACTGACAGGAAGCAGAGGAGGAACGGCCGGAGGCTGTTCCTCCGAGGCTTCCGTGCATGGCAACCCGGAGGTCATTATCTGACCTCCGATTGCCGTGACAAGCATCGGTAGCCCCCACGATCACTTCGTGGGGGCTGCTGATGTGCTTCAAACCACTTAAATGCGGCGACGGCAATCCGTCGCCGCACTTAAGGGGTTAACTGCCAAAATCAGCGGCGATGGTCCGCTGTCCGGCAAGACTGATGTCTCAGCTGTCGGGGACAACTGTCAGCGCGGGTCTGTCACTCTGTGTTTACACAGAGTGACAGTTTGAAATGCGGACGAAAATTAACGTCATGGTGCGGGAACTAGCAGCCGACCATGACGTTCATTTTCGTCCTTGGTCGTTAAGGGGTTAAAAAAATCGCATCAAAAACGTATACAAAAAACACATAAAAACCGCATGTGATGCAAAACTACTCCAAAACAACGAATTTGTTTAAAAATCGCAGCCAAAACCGCGTTAAAAACGCATGTGATGCAAAACAAGAACTGCTTAAAAATCACATGAAAAACGCATCTAAAACGCATCAAAAACGCATCAAAAACACATGTGGTGTAAAACAAGAATTTGCTTAAAACTCAAATCAAAAACGCATCAATAATTGCACCAAAAACGAATGAGGTGCAAAACCACTCCAAAGCTAACAATTTCTTTAAAAATCGCATGAAAAACGCATCAAAAACGCATATGGTGTTAAAGGGAACCTGTCACCAGCATTTTAGCTATAAAGCCAGCAATACCTGGTGAAAGTGGGTGAAAAATCATTGTCATCTAAGCTATAAATATGTTCTAAGTAAGCTCTGTAGCTTTAGTATTCCGTTTTTCAGTGGTCCCAAGCCATATGCAAATGAGCAGAAAAGAGTCAAATCTTCATCTGAAAAGAGTCAGGTTTTCATTCCTCCAGCATCTCAGAGTGGACTCCACCTCCTTCTTTTTGATTGACAGCTCCTTAGCCAGTCAGGGCCAGACAGGTGGCAACGGTGGGCGGGGTTAAGAAGCTGAGTCCCAGAGGGAAAAATAATTACCATAAAAGGCGGGAAGAGTTTAAACGACGATATTTACAGACAGAGGAGGACTTCAGGAAAGAAGAGAACAGGAACGCACTCTGGACAGCTGCGGCCATTGAGGGGTCAGGCGAGTTTAACAGGTAAGATGTTGATGACGGGATCCCTTTAAACAAGAATTTGTTTAAAAACTAGCTTCAAAAACCGCAAAAAAACGCATCAAAAACGCATGTATTGCAAAACAACTCCAAAGCAAATAATTTGTTTAAAAATCGCATTACAAACCGCAGCAAATATCACACCAAAAACGCATGTGGTGCAAAACAAGAATTTGTTTAAAAATCGCATCAAAAACCACAGCAAAAAATACATTAAAAAACGCAGCAAAAATCGCACCAAAAACGCATGTGGTGCAAAACCACTCCAACACAACAATCTGTTTTATAAACGCGTCAAAAACTGCATCATTAATCAGCATTAAAGCCATAGTGTGACTGCTCTTACAGTAGAGGCTCCATAGTGTGACTGCTCTTACAGTAGAGGTTCCATAGTGTGACTGATCTTACAGTAGAGGCTCCATAGTGTGACTGATCTTACAGTAGAGGTTCCATAGTGTGACTGATCTTACAGTAGAGGCTCCATAGTGTGACTGCTCTTACACTAGAGTGTCCATAGTGTGATTGATCTTACAGTAGAGATTCCATAGTGTGACTGCTCTTACAGTAGAGGTTCCATAGTGTGACTGATCTTACAGTAGAGGCACCACAGTGTGACTGCTCTTACAGTAGAGGCTCCATAGTGTGACTGATCTTACAGTAGAGGTTCCATAGTGTGACTGCTCTTACAGTAGAGGCTCCATAGTGTGACCGTTCTTACAGTAGAGGGTCCATAGTGTGACTGCTCTTACAGTAGAGGCTCCATAGTGTGACTGCTCTTACAGTAGAGGGTCCATAGTGTGACTGCTCTTAGAGTAGAGGTTCCATAGTGTGACTGATCTTACAGTAGAGGCTCCATAGTGTGACTGCTCTTACACTAGAGTGTCCATAGTGTGATTGATCTTACAGTAGAGATTCCATAGTGTGACTGCTCTTACAGTAGAGGTTCCATAGTGTGACTGATCTTACAGTAGAGGCTCCATAGTGTGACTGCTCTTACAGTAGAGGCTCCATAGTGTGACTGCTCTTACAGTAGAGGTTCCACAGTGTGACTGCTCTTACAGTAGTGGCTCCATAGTGTGACTGATCTTACAGTAGAGGTTCCATAGTGTGACTGCTCTTACAGTAGAGGTTCCATAGTGTGACTCCTCTTACAGTAGAGGTTCCATAGTGTGACTCCTCTTACAGTAGAGGGTCCATAGTGTGACTGAATTTACAGTAGAGGTTCTATAGTGTGACCGCTCTTACAGTTGAGGGTCCATAGTGTGACTGATCTTACAGTAGAGGGTCCATAGAGTGACTGCTCTTACAGTAGAGGTTCCATAGTGTGACTGCTCTTACAGTAGAGGCTCCATAGTGTGACTGCTTTTACAGTAAAGGCTCCATAGTGTGACTGCCCTTTCAATAGAGGTTCCATAGTGTGACTGCTCTTACAGTAGAGGTTCCATAGTGTGACTGCTCTTACAGTAGAGGTTCCAGTGTGCTCTTAGAGTAGAGGTTCTGTCAGGGATCATTACCATGTATATTGTTTGAAAAATATTATCCTTACATATATATATATATATATATATATTCAGTATATTACACAAAGAGATTGGATTCATGGAGCACAAAGAGCCTGCATAACACGCCTATGGAAGACACCGCCCCCTGGAATGCAAAGAGGCGTGTGCAGAAGAATGTACAGGAGAACTTACAGCTGAGGAGCCAATGGGACTTAAAGAGGCTCTGTCACCAGATTTTGCAGCCCCTATCTGCTATTGCAGCAGATAGGCGCTGCAATGTAGATTACAGTAACGTTTTTATTTTTAAAAAACGAGCATTTTTGGCCAAGTTATGACCATTTTCGTATTTATGCAAATGAGGCTTGCAAAAGTACAACTGGGCGTGTTGAAAAGTAAAAGTACAACTGGGCGTGTATTATGTGCGCACATCGGGGCGTGTTTACTACTTTTACTAGCTGGGCGTTGTGTATAGAAGTATCATCCACTTCTCTTCACAACGCCCAGCTTCTGGCAGTGCAGATCTGTGACGTCACTCACAGGTCCTGCATCGTGTCGGCACCAGAGGCTACAGATGATTCTGCAGCAGCATCGGCGTTTGCAGGTAAGTCGATGTAGCTACTTACCTGCAAACGCTGGTGCTGCTGCAGAATCAAGTGTAGCCTCTGGTGCCGACACGATGCAGGACCTGTGAGTGACGTCACAGTGCTGCACTGCCAGAAGCTGGGCGTTGTGAAGAGAAGTGGATGATACTTCTATACACAACGCCCAGCTAGTAATAGTAGTAAACACGCCCCGATGTACGCACATAATACACGCCCAGTTGTACTTTTACTTTTCAACACGCCCAGTTGTACTTTTGCAAGCCTCATTTGCATAAATACGAAAATGGTCATAACTTGGCCAAAAATGCTCGTTTTTTAAAAATAAAAACGTTACTGTAATCTACATTGCAGCGCCTATCTGCTGCAATAGCAGATAGGGGCTGCAAAATCTGGTGACAGAGCCTCTTTAAGCAAGTCCCACATCTCTAGGGAGGGGCATGTGTCTTTTCTCTGTGTGTTTCTTTGTTCTGAATAAAATTAGCTCGCTTCCTGCTGGACTGAGGGGAAGATGTCTACCAACATTTGTGTGTGTGGTGTACTTCTTTCCAGGCATGCCTTCAGCTTTCAATTTACAGAGGTGGTTTTTCGGTGTGAAATAACAGGGGACGGAAGCCACCCTGAAATACGGACCTGACATTTTTGGCGCCCGACGGGGACCTTACTCGAGGAAATATCGAAATCCGGATAACCGACAATCACAGGATGAAACAGAGGACCCGAGATTGCCCACTGATAAGGAATTTGATCACCTCCGCAAGCACGGTAAGTCAGTTGATTTTATAAATCTTCAACTTATCTGTGTTAGTGCACAATCTTGCGGCGATCTGTAGAACCCTTTTGTTTATTTCCTGGATTATCTCAGGCGACAGAGGTGATATTTTCCGCTGTGAGGTCGCAAACCTGTGAGACCTTAGTCGCGCCCGACTAACCATCTTCTGGGTAATTAGGGACTATATAGAAAATATAACAGACCGAAGAGCTGCAGACTGCGGAATTTTAATATTTCCAGCGAGGCCAGAGAGTCTAGATAAAGCTTGTTATATCCTAGCGAGATGTAATAAATACATTGCAGACTAGAGATTATACTATTTCGGCGAGACTTAGAGTTGCAGACTGCGGAATTGTAATATTTCTGGCCAGACCAACAGTTGTAGACCGAAAATTGTTATATAAATTACGTGCATAATATAGACTGTTAGGCATATGATTTAGTGAAGCGAAGAGAAGGGAAGTAGTATGTGAGTAAAATGAAGAAATTGATGGAAGTGTGTGGAATCCATAGAGGAGGGCGGCTGCAAGCCGGAGATTGGGCAAAAGGTATTCTGGAGAACAAAAGGAAGTTAGAAGGTAGTAAGTTGATGGAAAGTGCTTTAGAGGGATTTGTAGAAGAGGAAGTTAGGAATATGAAAGGTATTGTATGTATTAGAAAACACAGGACCAGCCGACGCCCGGTAATGGCGTCCGTACCTCATGTTGAGTGTGTCCTCATTGTGGGCAGGAAACCCCCCTGCCCCTGATGTGGCCATGCCTGGCCCAACCAAATCAGTATGAAATAATCGCCTTGTTAATTTTGTCATTTGCAGTGTCTTTTCTATTTTTAGGTTCCATTCTAGTGTGCGGGACGCTGTTCACTGATGAAACAACACGTCATTATTATATAGGGATGGTGGCTGACAGATTGGACTGTTACAGATTATGTGTTTGATGATTTGAACGTAGATAATTCCTATACAATGGTGTTATGAATGATTGCAGATACGTATGTCGCTTTGCCGACATTGAAAGTGTTAAGATTGTGAGACTAGAAGCTGTGAGTGTGTGACCCCCCCCCCCTGTAGTATGCTGTGTTTGGGAGGAGGAGGGGGGGCTGACTGGGTGCAGTCTGCAGAAAAAGGATTTAAATATGCACTGCTTTTAGATATATATATATATATATATATATATCAGTAATGTCTACAAACCTAAATAAATTTCTTCTCTTTGCGCATGCGCTGTTGTTTATAAAAGTTACGATATTTATGTGTTATGATGTGATCAGATTTAATGTTTTTGATGTTAATTCAGATGTATTAAACTATAGATATTGTGAGACACAGGGTTTTGAAAATATATGTGCCCCCACCGTTCCCTATTTTTATATACAGTTTATTGGTTTGCAGTAATTAATGTTATCAGATATAATATTTTCTGTTTTATTGAATTACTAACTACAATTGTTTTGTTTTTGATTTCATACATGAGTTATGTCATTGTAAAGATAAAATGTATTTTCGTCAGGAAAAGGTCATTTTTGTTTCAGGCTGTTGTACATTACAGGGGGTTCAACTAGTGCCCGACTTTGTTATGTTGAGATGTAGTTTTGAACTCTGCATTACATTACTGCATTACATTACTTTCGCAGAGTCCACAAAGGGGGGAATGGTGAAGGGTTGGGGTTACAATTTTGGTTTGTTTTGAATTAATTAATTTGGTTTCAGGAGATCTACAAAATGTGTATGAGACCCCAATGAGTAATCCAGATTAAATGTGTATGAGAGTAACCTACATTGGTTTTTCTGTGTAGATGGTTCCAGATCTTTCCAGAACAGTAAATATGGCACTGGGTAAGCTGTGCTGTAGTCTCCACCCAATATGAGGTATTGTGTAAGAGACCATCCCCCTCCAGCAAATGTACACAGGAGGCGAGGTGACGTCACCCACAGATGAGTCTTTACAGATTTAGATGGGGGAGAAGGCAAAACAAAAAAAATTGTCTGAACATTGTTTATTTTATGCCAGATTTCAGTAATATATTTTTATTTGTTTTTGTATTAATCAAGTATTTGCAGAACCTGATAAAAGTGAGATTCTCAAAGTGTTCTGGATTATCAGATGAGTGTGGAGAAGTGTATAATATTTGGTTTTATTTTAGAGAATGAAGATGCCACCCCTTTGAAATGTTCTATCTATATGTGACGGGTTTTTAATGTAAATTTGTAATGTAGAAATACTTCATCATATTCAGTATGTACAAGACAGGATACGAGGCACCAGGTAAATCATCCAGAAACCACTCTCACCTTCTTGTTCATCTCAAGGAGCAGAGCTGGAGGTGCTCGCTGAGGCTGTAACCTGGCAGAAGGTAAGACGGCCGACATTTACACTGACTCTAGGTATGGTTTTGGCATCGCCCACAATTATGGGCCCATTGGTAGTAGGAACTTTATTGGATAATTAAGTAAGCCAATTGAGAGAGTAAGAGAAGACAGAACTGACAACAAGGGTATGTGCAGTCAGGTGTCAGTAAATTGGCTTGTCCCTGGATACAATAATGCCACCACTAGGTTTGTAGCAGCCGGCATGATGTGCGCACGGCATGACATAGGTAAATCAGCAAAGGTACCTGTGAAAAGTGCAGCCCGGCCAGATTACCCGTCCCAGCGACTGCAGAACATACAACTACCCGAGGTAGAAGTATATGACAATGTGCTCGTATGTGTAGACCTGTTCTCAGGGAGGCCTGAAGCCCGGCCAGTATCTTCCCCACTGCAGAACATACAACTACCCGAGGAGGATGTGTATGACAATGTGCTCGTATATGTGTAGACCTGTTCTCAGGGGGGCCTGAAGCCCGGCCGGTATCTTCCCCACTGCAGAACATACAACTACCCGAGGTAGTAGTGTATGACAATGTGCTCGTATATGTGTAAACCTGTTCTCAGGGGGGCCTGAAGCCCGGCCGATATCTTCCCCACTGCAGACGTTGTGTGTAGTGACAGGGGAACAGTGCTTATCCCAAGTATTGACCTGATGTTTGTACAATGATAAGATGTCAGCAGCTCTCCAGATGTTGTCCCAAAGTTAGTTTGTTTAATAATTGTATTTAAGAAGGGTTGTGGGAATATTAAATACTGAGGTTAAGTTTTATGTAAAGTTCTAGACCAGCCTCAGCATTGGACTGTTGGATGTGTCAGATAAAAGGTACAGAAGCGGAATATTCCCATTCGAAAACATTTTTATTTGTTTCTTTTTGTTGTTGTTGTGAAAGGGAAATTTTAGAGCAGAGAATTCTGTGCAGTGTATATGTGTATGTATAGATATATAAAGAAGAAGAATCAGTTTGTAGGTATCAGTTTTAGTTACTGACCAGTGTGAACATTTAAAATAAATCTGTCATTGTTAATGTTTTTCTTCAAGTTAATTATCTGATTAAGATCAATTACTGATTAGGCTATGAAAAGCTTGTTCTTCACAGGAAGAGTCCAACTGGGAGCGGAAGGCGTGAGAACCAGATTCTAACAGAATGTGGACGGATAAAGGAAGGTAAACCGGTAGCGCCCAATGCATTCTTGATAGCACTTGTATTGATGGTGTATGACCTCACATATGCCCCGAGACTGCAAGGATCGACGTGGTAAGATCTATTTGGTATGTCCCAGGCTTTACAGCTGTTGCTGCTAAATTCTGTTAGAGCTGTTTGATTTGCCTACAGAACAGTCCTGGCAGACCGGTGCCAACCTTATCATACCCGCCTCCCACGAAGAGAACAGACCTTGAGAGGCCTTCCCAGGTAGAACGAACCAGATTAGAGTAAGAAAAATTGGTTTAAGACACTTGTCAGATAAACATGTGGAATCTGTGTATATTTCTGTGAGGTGGAGATGTTCCAGGTAATCAGCTGAGATCAAGGTACAAATCCAGCTGAAAAAGTATCACCAAGTGCAAATGAAATGTACCCAATAATTACACATCTTCTAGGTGCACTGTCCATTGTAACAGAGAAGTTTTTCCTTATATATATATATATAAAGGTGTTTGATGTCATTTGAGGGCCTGACATTATTGTATGTACTTAGAACAACGTTTATAATGTACGCGGATGATGTTATCACCAGATTAGTATTTATTTTAATAATTGACAAGAGTTGGGGGTCCCCAGCAATTAAAAGACTTTTAACACGATGAACTCCATCACTGAGATGCGGCAGGCACAGCCTGAGCCAGTACAACGCGTTTATCATGAACTGACGGCAGTGTCACAATTCTAAGCAGCCGCCCAGACAAGTAACTTGCCAGAGGAAGAGTACAGATGCGGAGGGTTTGTGGTAGTCACAATACAACTCCACTAATCCGCCTACGTGGGATCTCACCCCAGGCTCACAGTATGAGGTGCTATGTACAGCCTGGTGACGTAAACTAAAGGAGACGGTGTCGGACAGATGAGAAGGACCAAACCAAGTCCTGATGACATCAGCAAAGATCAAAGTAAAGACCAAAGACCTGAGTGAATCCGTCAGCAGTATCAAGTGTTTTGATAAGTAAGTGGCTAGGAGGGGGTAATAATAACTCCCCCACTGGACACCAACGTAGTCTGACTCCACAATTGTGTGGGTTACCCTGAGGGTGACAGTCAGTGAAGAGCAGAAGACAGGAGAAGAAGGGGACGATGATGTACAGGACTAGCAATGAACTGATGGGACCCGAAACCTGAGGGTAATAGCATGAGATTGGTGATAGCATTATCTTATTAGTGGAGGCCCTATTGTTTATAATGTCTGAGGTTTATAATTATAATGTGTGTAAATATGCTACAGTGCTGCAAATTACAATCTGAGGAGTTTTATGTGAAGGTGTGAAGTGAAGGTCACCGTGCTGCCCATGACCTGTTATATCTGCAGGGGTAAAAGTCCCTTAGGACAGTAAGTGACAGTGCGACAATTATTACCATTAACAAAAATGTAGACTGGATTAATTATATATATATATTACAACCAGCAGCGGTTTGTAGATTATACCAAGACAACCATCCTATATACTGAGGAGAATAGGGACAGTTAGGACCATTCAGAAACCTTGGAAGTCCAGGTACAAAGGGGGGTTACTCATCAGGAGTAGCTCGTCTCAAGCTGGTAAAGAAATCCAAAACCCCTACCCGCCTGATTCGAGTGGTCAGTGGTAAGTTGCTAGGCAAGACTCAGGGATAGAATGATAATATTTTTAGGGGAGACTGTCAGGGATCATTACCATGTATATTGTTTGAAAAATATTATCCTTATATATATATATATATATATATATATATATATATATATATTCAGTATATTACACAAAGAGATTGGATTCATGGAGCACAAAGAGCCTGCATAACACGCCTATGGAAGAGACCGCCCCCTGGAATGCAAAGGAGAGTGTGTAGAAGAATGTACAGGAGAACGTACAGCTGAGGAGCCAATGGGACTTAAGCAAGTCCCACATCTCTAGGGAGGGGCATGTGTCTTTTCTCTGTGTGTTTCTTTGTTCTGAATAAAATTAGTTCGCTTCCTGCTGGAGGGGAAGATGTCTACCAACATTTGTGTGTGTGGTGTACTTCTTTCCAGGCATGCCTTCAGCTTTCAATTTACAGAGGTGGTTATTCGGTGTGAAATAACAGGGGACGGAAGCCACCCTGAAATACGGACCTGACATTTTCATAGTGTGACTGCTCTTACAGTAGAGATTCCATAGTGTGATTGATCTTACAGTAGATGGTCCATAGTGTGACTGCTTTTACAGTAGAGGCTCCATAGTGTGACTGCCCTTTCAATAGAGGTTCCATAGTGTGACTGCTCTTACAGTAGAGGTTCCATAGTGTGACTGCTCATACAATAGAAGGTTCCATAGTGTGACTGCTCTTACAGCAGATGTTCCATAGTGTGACTGCTCTTAAAAGTAGAGTTTCCAGTGTGACTGTTCTTACAGTAGAGGTTCCATAGTGTGACTGCTCTTACAGTAGAGGGTCCATAGTGTGACTGTTCTTACAGTAGAGGTTCCAGTGTGCTCTTAGAGTAGAGGTTCCATAGTGTGACTGCTCTTACAGTAGAGATTCCATAGTGTGACTGCTCTTACAGTAGAGGTTCTATAGTGTGACTGCTCTTACAGTAGAAGGTCCATAGTGTGACTGCTCTTACAGTAGAGGGCGCATTTGGTGTTAAACAATCATTTGCTTTTAAAACCGCATCAAAATGCATTTAAAAAAACATCAAAAACCGCAGCAAAAACGCATCAAAAATCGCACCAAAGCGCAAAACAAGAATTTGCTTTAAAAATTGCATCAAATACGCATCAAAAACGCATGTGGTGTAAAACAAGAATTTGTTTAAAAACTTGCTTAAAAAAACGCATAAAACGCATCAAAAACGAATGTAGTGCAAAACCACTCCAAAGCAAATAATTTGTTTTAAAAACGCATCAAAAACCGCAGCATTAATCATCATTAAAGCCATAGTGTGACTGCTCTTACAGTAGAGGGTCCATAGTGTGACTGCTTTTACAGTAGAGATTCCATAGTGTGACTGCTCTTACAGTAGAGGTTCCATAGTGTGACTGCTCTTACAGTAGAGGCTCCATAGTGTGACTGGTCTTACAGTAGAGGTTCCATAGTGTGACAGCTCTTACAGTAGAGGCTCCATAATGTGACTGCTCTTACAGTAGAGGGTTCCATAGTGTGACTGCTCTTACAGTAGAGGTTCCATAGTGTGACTGCTCTTACTGTAGAGGCTCCATAGTTTGACTGCTCTTACAGTAGAGGTTCCATAGTGTGACTGCTTTTAGAGTAGAGGTTCCAAAGTGTGACTGCTCTTACAGTAGAGATTCCATAGTTTGACTGCTCTTACAGTAGAGGTTCCATAGTGTGACTGCTCTTACAGTAGAGGCTCCATAGTGTGACTGCTCTTACTGTAGAGGCTCCATAGTTTGACTGCTCTTACAGTAGAGGTTCCATAGTGTGACTGCTTTTAGAGTAGAGGTTCCATAGTGTGACTGCTCTTACAGTAGAGATTCCATAGTGTGACTGCTCTTACAGTAGAGGTTCCATAGTGTGACTGCTTTTAGAGTAGAGGTTCCATAGTGTGACTGCTCTTACAGTAGAGATTCCATAGTTTGACTGCTCTTACAGTAGAGGTTCCATAGTGTGACTGCTTTTAGAGTAGAGGTTCCAAAGTGTGACTGCTCTTACAGTAGAGATTCCATAGTTTGACTGCTCTTACAGTAGAGGTTCCATAGTGTGACTGCTCTTACAGTAGAGGCTCCATAGTGTGACTGCTCTTACTGTAGAGGCTCCATAGTTTGACTGCTCTTACAGTAGAGGTTCCATAGTGTGACTGCTTTTAGAGTAGAGGTTCCATAGTGTGACTGCTCTTACAGTAGAGATTCCAGTGTGACTGCTCTTACAGTAGAGGTTCCATAGTGTGACTGATCTTACAGTAGAGGTTCCATAATGTGACTGATCTTACAGTAGAGGGTTCCATAGTGTGACTGCTCTTACAGTAGAGATTCCATAGTGTGACTGCTCTTACAGTAGAGGCTTCATAGTGTGACTGCTCTTACAGTAGAGGTTCCATAGTGTGACTGCTCTTACTGTAGAGGCTCCATAGTTTGACTGCTCTTACAGTAGAGGTTCCATAGTGTGACTGCTTTTAGAGTAGAGGTTCCATAGTGTGACTGCTCTTACAGTAGAGATTCCATAGTGTGACTGCTCTTACAGTAGAGGATCCATAGTGTGACTGCTCTTACAGTAGAGGCTCCATAGTGTGACTGCTCTTACAGTGGAGGTTCCATAGTGTGACTGCTCTTACAGTAGAGATTTCATAGTGTGACCGCTCTTACAGTAGAGGTTCCATAGTGTGACTGATCTTACAGTAGAGGTTCCATAATGTGACTGATCTTACAGTAGAGGGTTCCATAGTCTGACTGCTCTTACAGTAGAGATTCCGTAGTGTGACTGCTCTTACAGTAGAGGCTTCATAGTGTGACTGCTCTTACAGTAGAGGTTCCATAGTGAGACTGCTCTTACAGTAGAGGTTCCATAGTGTAACTGCTCTTACAGTAGAGGTTCCATAGTGTGACTGCTCTTACAGTAGAGGCTCCATAGTGTGACTGATCTTACAGTAGAGGTTCCATAGTGTGACTGCTCTTACAGTAGAGGCTTCATAGTGTGACTGCTCTTAGGGCATGGCCAGACGTGGCGGAATTGCTCTGGAATTCCGCTGTGGACATTCCGCTGCAGATTTCCGCAGCGGACCCGTTTCTCCATTGCCTTCCACAGCTTTTTAGTAGGGTTCGTTTGCACGTTGCGGACAATTCCGCTGCGGAGCATAGGCTGCGGTGCGGAATTTGGTGTCCGCAGCATACAATGGATGTTGCGGACGTGTGTCGGACTGGTTGCGGACCCATTGCGGAATTTCTCCATTGACTTCAATGGAGATTCAAAATTCCGCAATGAAGTCCGCAGATGTCATGTACATGTTATGTGAGCTGCGGAGCGTATTGGTTTTTTAACATGACATTTCTTCATTCTGGCTGGACCTATGTATTTCTAGGTCTACAGCCAGACTGAGGAAGTCAATGGGGCTCCCGTAATTACGGGTGACTATGTGTGTGCACCCGTAATTACGGGAGCGTTGCTAGGCGACGTCAGTAAATAGTCACTGTCCAGGGTGCTGAAAGAGTTAAGCGATCGGCAGTAACTGTTTCTGCACCCTGGACAGTGACTACCGATCACAATATACAGCAACCTGTAAAAAAAATAGAAGTTCATACTTACCGAGAACTCCCTGCTTCTTCCTCCTGTCCGGCTTCCCAGGATGACGTTTCAGTCTAAGTGACGGCTGCAGCCAATCACAGGCCAATCACAGGCTGCAGCCAATCACAGGCCAATCACAGGCTGCAGCCAATCACAGGCCAATCACAGGCTGCAGCCAATCACAGGCCAATCACAGGCTGCAGCCAATCACAGGCCAAACACAGGCTGCAGCCAATCACAGGCCAATCACAGGCTGCAGTCAATCACAGGCTGCAGCCAATCACAGGCCAATCACAGGCTGCAGACAATCACAGGCCAATCACAGGCTGCAGCCAATCACAGGCTGCAGCGGTCACATGGACTGCCGCGTCATCCAGGGAGGTCGGGCTGGATGCCGAAAGAGGGACGCGTCACCAAGACAACGGCCGGTAAGTATGAAATTCTTTTAGTTTCACTAGGGAAAGTGCTGTCCCTTCTCTCTATCCTGCACTGATAGGGAGAAGGGAAGTACTTTCACCTCAATATGCAACGGCTAGTCCGCATCAATTTACTGCACATTTTGGGCAGATCCGCAACAGAATCTGCAACGCAGATTCTGTGCGGCATTAATGCGGACAGTTGCGGAAGAAAACCGTCACGTCTGGGCATGCCCTTACAGTGCAAAACCACTCCAAAACGTAGAATTTGTTTCACAATCGCATAAAAGGCGCATCAAAAAATCGCAGCAAAAACGCACGAAAAACGCATGTGGTGTAAAACAAGAATTAGTTTAAAAACTAGCTTCTAAAACCGCATAAAAACGCATCAAACCGCATGTGATGCAACACCACTCCAAAACAACCAATTTGTTTAAAAATCGCATCAAAAACCGCCGCAAAAATCGCATAAAAAATGCACCAAAAACGCATCTGGTGTAAACAAGAATTTTTTTACAAATCGCATCAAAATCGCATCTAAAACGAATCAAAAACGCATGTGGTGCAAAACAAGAATTTGCTTAAAACTCACATAAAAAACGCGTCAATAATCGCACAAAAACGCCATTAAGCACTTTCCGTCACTTCAGAGGCGTGTTTAGTCCGGCAACGTTCCATGACAGGAATTTTGTGGTGACGTAATAAGTGTCAGTGTATGTGAGGTCATCCTGTGTCTAGTAGGAAGTTCTGGATCAATAGAGTCATAAACCAGTCGCCACCCCACACGATCCGA
This sequence comes from Rhinoderma darwinii, assembly GCF_050947455.1. NCBI lineage: Eukaryota > Metazoa > Chordata > Amphibia > Anura > Rhinodermatidae > Rhinoderma > Rhinoderma darwinii. The sequence goes on from NW_027463598.1 coordinate 168,519, forward strand.
GCGAGCCGCATGTGTAGCCTAAATAGCAAGTTCAGGAGTCGTGCACCCAGGGGTCTGAAAGAGGAGAGAATACATCAAAGACAAGCAATAAAGGCAAAACAGGCGAACAATTAGATGAACAACAGTGACAGCAATCCGGGCCAAGGACAGCGAGGTTACTGCCAATAATACTAACTGAACGTTGTCTGCATCAATTTGCAACCATGAGCGAAATGTGCGCATGTCTAATGAAAGTCGGGCACACTCTTTGGTGAAGTTGTCTCCGAGCCGGAACCGGATCTTCAAAAATGCGGACACGTTCGCCATCTTGAACCTATGTGCTCTCTCAATCATGAGGGGGTCACGCCAAGATCTAGGTTAAGAGCTTGTGGGAGGAATGTGGTGAGATAGTCCGTCTAGCAATCAGCCATCAACGTTTCAGGGATACCCACAAATCTTAGGTTGCTGCGTCTGTCCCTGTTTTCCAGATCCTCCCGTTTGTCCCTCAGTGCCTGAGTCGTGGCTTGGCTCTGGCGCAGAGTATCCTCCAGATTTGATATGGTGTGTTCAGAGGAGGTGAATCTGGTCTCCAGGTCAGCAATCTTCTGGGAGTTGGAGGTGATCTGGGCTAAAGCTGAGTTAATAAACGTGTGTAGGACATCCAAGCGCTTATCAAAGAGGGGCATCAACAACTCGAGACCTCCTGCGCCAACAGGGTGGCCTGGAGTGAGTCCATGGCAGAGCCGTGTTGAGGGCTGTTTTGTGGAGACAGCTGAGGGGGGGGGGGGGTCATGTAATCTCCTGTAAGTAGCTCCGTAGAGAATTGCGGCTGTGGAGAGTGCACTTTAGCTGGTGTGAGTTTTGATGACTTTTCCCCTTTAGCGTTTCCTTATTTTTATGCATGGTGGAGGAGCACGGGGAGTCCAGTACTGGGGCGTTCTGAGAGCGAGTTGATTTCCCTTTTGACGTCTTGTGAGGTATTTATCCATGACACAGCTCCCTATATCGGGGAAATGCGTCAAATGTGCGTATTAGAGCAGAATAACAGAGGGTCAGATGGAAAAGTTGCCCGACGGCATTGAGACAATCATTAAAACATCAGAGACATTATATTCCATATCCAGACCATAGACATGTAAGATCCATATGGTGTCAGTATAGAGGTATTTTTCCACCAGTGCCCAGCTGCAGTACAATTCACAGCGCAGGTCTTCCACAGATCAACGTGGCCAGCGTGAGGCCAGGGGGAATAATGAGGTCCCCAGGGAGCAGTAGAGAGAGGGACAGATGTTCTCTCTGGAGTTCCCACTGTGCCCAAACCCACTCTGTGGATCGCAGAGGGGACCGATGGATCCCTGATGTGGTCCCTTGGGGGTGACAGGGAGCTGGCCTGTCAAAATAGGCGGTCACTCCCGCACTTTCGTCAGGGTACTCCTGAGTCCGCAAGGGGGTTGATGGGGCTTATTAATACCTGGGAGGATGCGTCCCCTGGGGAGATTCACTCACCCGAAAGAGCAGGGGGCTGTCCCCGCCATCCTCCAAGATGGCGGCGGGTAATCCTGTTGCCGCAGCAACTCCGGCTTTACACCGCCTAAAACTCTGGGGAAAGAAAATGAGAGGCTCCTCCGTCTCCTCTACACACAACGATCCCAGGGACAACCAGCCAGCGTCGGGCACCGGGATGGCACCAATGCGCCGCTGATAACAGAGGCCATTAGGAGCCGAGGCTAAAAGCAGCCATATGTGATGCCCCACCCCCGGAAGTCGGGGGGTCAGACATTGACTTACAGGGAGGGCACCTATAGGTAGAGTCACTGAGACTATTGAGTCTAGGGGGAAGCACTTTAATCTAAAGCTTGGATTTCACCCCCTCTCCCCAGTGAAGTAGATATGCCCACTCAGCTGAGCCAAGCACATTTTTGGTATGGTCGGGAGAGATATTTGTCAGCGGAATAAACTTTGTGTTCAGTTCGTGTCCAGCCTTAATTTGGGGCACTTCTGGTTATGAAGTCTGTTGGAAGCTCTAAAACTGTCCAATTTGAGGACTTTGAGGATGTTGACAAAAGCACTTTTTTATATATCTGCACACACACACACACACAAACACACACACAAACACACACACATATATATACTACACACGCACATATACTACACACACGCAGACACACAAACACACACACACACACACAAACACACACACATATACTACACACGCACATATACTACACACACGCAGACACACACACACATACTACACACACACACACGCACACAAACTCACACACACACACAAACACACATATATACTACACACGCACATACACCACACACACGCGCACACACACATACTACACACACACACACACACACACGCAGACACACACACACACACATATATACTACACATATATATACTACACACGCACATATACTACACACACACACACACACACACACGCAGACACACACATAGACACACACACACACAAACACACACACATATATACTACACACACAGATATACTACACACACACACACACACACACACATATATACTACACACACAGATATACTACACACACACACACACACACACACATATATACTACACACACAGATATACTACACACACACACATATACTACACACACACACACTGACACACACACGCGCGCACACACACATATACTACACACACACACGCAGACACACATATATACTACACACATACACACACATATATATACTACACACGCACATATACTACACACACACACACGCAGACACACACACACACAGACACAGAGACACACATACACATATACTACACACACACACACACACACACATACTACACACACATATACTACACACACACACACACACATATATATAGTACACACGCACATATACTACACACACACACACACGCAGACACACACACACATATATATACTACACACACACACACACACACATACATATACTACACACACACACACACATATATACTACACACACACATATACTACACGCACACACACACAGACACACACATAGACACACACACACACACACACACACACACACACAGAGACACACTACTTTAGCAGAATCAAGACTGAATGTATTATTGTCCTTGGCATATATGACCATTACATATGTCACTGTCAAGTGATATAGATGTATATAGTGTTCATGGAGGGATACGGTGTCCAGGAGCCAGAGAACGCAGTGAAAAGGTAAGTATACGGTGGTGGGGAGCTACAGCCATTATAGTAACCCTCTCCTTACGCCCCCTCTTTTTAGACCTAAACCGTAACATTCCCTGTAGAGACATGGAGCATGAACATTCTACTTCCAAGATCACGCCTCAGGACCACAGTCCTTTCAATCGCACCAGCGGCTCGAGGAGAGAAACATGAAAACATTGGGACACTTCAAAGACTGTGGAAGACGAAGCTTGTAGGAGACAGGTTTGATCTGTCTCAAAACAACCCAGGGACTCAAAAATCGAGGAGCCAACTTAACATAAGGGGGTTCTCAAACAAATATTCTTAGAGGATAGACAGATCTTGTCTCCTGAGTGAAATTCTGGAGGAACTCTGCGGTACTTTTTTATTGCGGGTTACTGCTTTATTTATAGAGTCCATGGCCTCCTGCCAGGAGGAATTGAGCATGAGAGAGATTGGCTGCTGGAACTTCACAGAGAGTGTTGGAACTTGTAGGGGGATTTTAGGAGGTTGTCCATAAACCAGGAGAAAAGTGATGACTGTGTGGACTCTACAGTGTGGTTATTATAGGCAAACTCTAACAAGTAAGAAGACTAGTACAGTTATCCTGAAGAAATTCCTGAGAAAGTTCCTAGTTAATCGGTTCCACTTGTTCATTGGATTGAGGGTGGTAGGCAGATGAAAAATCCAACTTAATCTCAAGCAACTTGCAAAGTGCTCTCCAGAATCTCGAAGTGAATTGCACTCCCCTATTGGAGACATGTTTATGGAGTCCATGCAGGCAAAAAATATGTTTGATGAAGAGAGTAAACGCACGAGAGGCAGAAGGGAGGCCAGAAAATTGAATGAAGTGTGCCATCTTCTAAAAACTGTTGACAATGACCCAAATAATGGCACAACCAAATGAACTTGGTAGGTCAGTAATGAAATTCATAGTGCTATGAGTTCAGGCATGGCCAAAGGATGTAGTAATTCAGCAGATCTTTAGTGGGAAAATGTATTCTGGCCACAAATAGAGCATGCTGCGACATAACAATCTGTAATGTCTGGGACAGAGAAGGCCACCAGTAATGATGAGATACTAGGTCTAATCTTTTCCCAATATCAGGGTGTCCAGTGAACATGGAGGAATAATAATAATAATAATAATAATAATCTTTATTTATATAGCGCCAACATATTACGCAGCACTTTACAATTTAGAGGGGACATAAAACAAACAATATCAGACATTACATAGTGACAAAGTTCATTTACAGTTCAAACATGGAGAGTGAGGACCCTGCTCGCAAGAGCTTACAATCTATGAGGAAATAAAGGAGACACAAAGTGTAACAGTGTTTGTTCTGTACAATGGTCCGGCCATTTTTATACACATGCGGTGGTAACATAAAGCTGCATGAGCCGGTCACCAGCCAGTATCCGTGTATGGCGGACATGAAGAGAAGGAGTGTGAGGGAATCTTATTCTGATGACTAATCTAAATGGAGGGCCATGGAAAGGAGTCAGATTAGGGAATGTTATAGGCCTGTCTAAATAAATGTGTTTTCAGGGCACGTTTAAAACTGTGGATATTGGGAATTAATCGGATTGTCTGGGGTAGCGCATTCCAGAGGACGGGTGCAGCACGAGAGAAATCTTGGAGACGGGAGTGGGAGGTTCAGATAATGGAGGATTTTAATCTAAGGTCGTTGGCAGAACGTAGAGCCCGAGTAGGGTGGTAGACAGAGATGAGGGAGGAGATGTAAGGAGGTGCAGCACTGTGGAAAGCTTTGTGGGTGAGTGTAATAAGTTTGAATTTTATTCGGAAGGGGATGGGCAACCAGTGCAGTGACTGGCACAGATTAGAGGCGTTGGTGTAGCGGTTGGTCATAAACATGAGCCTGGCTGCTGCATTGAGGATAGATTGGAGAGGGGAGAGTTTAGTGAGGGGAAGACCGACTAGTAATGAGTTACAGGAGTCAAGACGAGAGTGAATCAGAGCAACAATGAGAGTTTTGGTGCTTTCCTCCGTAAGAAAAGAGCGGATTCTGGAGATGTTTTTGAGGTGAAAATGACAGGAGCGTGAAAGTGATTGTATGTGAGGAGTAAAGGAAAGATCTGAGTCAAAAATAACCCAGAGACAGCGGGCGTGCTGCTTAGGAGTGATGATAGAGACAGCGGGCGTGCTGCTTAGGAGTGATGATAGAGACAGCGGGCGTGCTGCTTAGGAGTTATGGTAGTGACACACACAGAGATGGAGATATCAGGTTTAGGGAGGTTAGTAGATGGTGGGAACACAAGGAGCCCAATAGAGCATTTGACAAAATGTGACTAGGGTCAATGATAAACTGAGGTTTAGGGTCCTGATCTTCAGGGTCAAAAGAGAGAGATAAGGCGTCAGCCTTGATGTTTTTGTCAGCGGGTCGATAATGGAGAAAGAAATTAACTCGTGAGAACAGAACCCAACGTAATTGACGAGGGTTTAGTCGATGTGCTGTTTGCAGATGCAATACATTTTTGCTATTTGGTATAGTGATGGGATGATTAACTATTTAAAGCAAATGACTCCATTCTTCTAGAGCCAACTTAATGGCCAATAGTTTGCGATCTTCGATACCATAATTTTTCTCGGCAGGGGAGAGGGCCTTGGAGACTAATCTACAGGAAAAGATTTTCCCTTTGTCTTTGGAGAAAGAACAGCACCCACTCCTACAGATGAGGCATCTACTTTCAAGATAAATGGCTTACTAGGGTCCGCTCTATGAAGCACAGAGGCAGAGGAGAAGAACTTTCTGTTTTAGACCGAGGAAAGCTGAATCGGCCTCAGGAGTCCACATTGTTGCATTTAACCCCTTTACGGGAAGAGCAGTGTTAAAGTAATTATCACTGTTCGGGTATGTTCACACACAAACTCAAAAACGTCTGAAAATACGGAGCTGTTTTCAAGGGAAAACAGCTCCTGATTTTCAGACATTTTTTAAGCCACTCGCGGCGTTTTGTACGGCCATTTTTGGAGCTGTTTTCAAAATAGTCAATGAAAAACGGCTCCAAAAACATCCCAAGAAGTGACCTGCACTTCTTTTTCATGGGCGTTTTTTTACGCGGTCGTTTTTCAAACTGACCGCGTAAAAAAACGGCCCGTCGGAACAGAACGCCATTTTTCCCATTGAAATCAATGGGCAGATGTTTGGAGGCGTTCTGCTTCCGAGTTTTCTGCCGTTTTTTGGGCATTTACGGCCCGAAAAACGGTCAAAGATAGGCCATGTGAACATACCCTAAGAGTTAATCTACTGACATCTGGATTTTGATATTACTCGAGGAAGGGGGAAGTTGGGAGATGGTTATCATTTCGTTGTTGTATAAATGTTAAGAACATGGATGTGGAGGGGTTGCCGGAGAAGAGAGCAACATGTTTTGTTCTCAGAATTGGACTAAATGTGAAAGTTTGATTGTTGACAAGTGCGTGTAATGTTACTACATATATGCCAAAGTACTGTCTCATATTAGTTATTGTCTTATTATTTTGCATGGATACAGAACAAGTATAAAATAAACCATAGGGGCTGGGTCTAGCTCAGACCTCTACAGTTAACAGATACACGTCTGTTCTGTTTTTGTCTCCGGCTGTATTGGTGTCGATCTAACTTTTGGAAACTACGTTATCATTTGGAGGCCCCCAGCAAGATATCCTGTGTAAACTTCTTCACCTGGAGTGAACAGGGAGAGGCTTCACACCACCGGCGAGGGGGGAAATATTAAGCCCCGGTAAGTGAGCTTTTGTCTCGCTGCTTTCCCTTTTTGCCGGGGGAGAAACAGGGATCTCGGGTAGATCATTTAAAGTTTTGTAATAAGAATTAATGTTTCTCAGTTAACAGATACACGTCTGTTCTGTTTTTGTCTCCGGCTGTATTGGTGTTGATCTACCCTTGGGAACTACGTTATCAGCAGACATGGGTGACACCAGAAAAAAGAGATGCTGAATAAAGTGTCGATAGTATGTGGCAAATTCAAGAAAACAATGGATGGCTTTGAGTCCTTTGGGACGAGGCTATTAAAGTACTTGGGACATTTTGCCGGATCTATTTGTGATCAGAGATAAAGGCAAGGAAAGGCAGACTGGATCTCTTGAACAGACACTTTTCCAGCTTGGCATACAGATGATTCTCTCTGACCTACTTGCTTGTGATGTGTAGCAGTGCAGCTACAAAGGGGCAGAATTTGGGCCCAGAATTATATATTTAAAAGGTCTGGGTTGCTGGAGTGGAAGAGAATAGTGGAGGTTCCACTCCGCCTTCAGGACAGTCCAGGGTTTGGGCTCCTTATGAGTCTCATTAGCTGCCAGCTTTTAAGGCTCCTTTAAGAAAGGTGAGATCTCCTCACACAGCGCCCCCAGTCTGAGGTAGACCGGTATTACCAGCCTGTGGGAGTCAGAAGTTCTGGTGAGAACACGTTTGTTGTGAGGTCCTGGGCAGAAGGTCTTTCACCCTGATAGCTGGGGAAGCTGGATGTTTAGTCAGAGGCTGAACGGCCTAGAGTTTATTTTTGAACTGTTTTGTAAAACTGCTTTTCCTGTATGAAGACAATAAAACAGGTTGCGGCCAATTTCAGACCGAATCCTCTGTGTTGGAGTGAAAATTCTTAAGTGTGCCAACCATCTTACCCTGGAGATGGCAATCCTGTGGCTAACTTACCCCAAGTTGTCACAGATGGGTATAGAGATCTGGAGAAAAAACAAGAATGTCATCCAAATAAACCACAATACAACGGTAAAGGAGATGTGAATATGTCATTACCTAGTTCTTGAAAGACAGCCGGAGTATTACCCAGACCAAAGGGCATAACCAGATATTTAAAGTATCCATCCCTTGTATTGAACGTGTTTTTCCACTCACTCCCTTCACATATATAAACCAAGTTGTAGGAACCTCGTAAATTTAGCTTGCTGAAAATCTTGGCTTCTTGCAGATGGTCAAATAGCTCAAAAATGAACAGCAGAGGGTACTTGTTTTTTTTACCGTAATTTCATTTAGCTACAGGTAGTCAATACAGGGCCATAAAGTACCGTCCTTTTTCTCCATGAAGAAGAAGCCTGCTCCAGCAGGAGATTAGGACTTGTGAATGTCCTCTCCAGATTTTCTTTAATGTACATTGCTTCAGTCTTGGAAATAGACAATGGGTATACTTTACCTAAAAGAGAAGTCGAATTGGGAATTAAGTCAGTAGCACAATAATACAGTCTGTGAGTCTATGTTTTGCGTTTACAAAATACATCAGTGCAACTAGTATGGGGTGTGGGTAAACAGTCTGTAACTTGTTCCACAGGCAAAGGCCTAGTAGGACGAATGACAGGAAGACATTGCTAATCACAGGTTTCACCCCAAGCGGGTTATCTGAGCTGAAGACCAATCTAGTCGCTGGAAAGTATTTTTGTAACCAAGGAAGACGCAGTAGGAGAGGACTTAAAGAGGCTCTGTCACCACATTATAAGTGGCCTATCTCCTACATAATGTGATCAGCGCTGTAATGTAGATAACTGTGGTCCTAGTATTAAAGAGGCTGTCACCACATTATAAGTGCCCTGTCTCCTACATAATCTGATTGGCGCTGTAATGTAGATAACAGTGGCCCTAGTAATAAAGAGGCTGTCACCAGATTATAAGTGCCCTGTCTCCTACATAATGTGATCAGCACTGTAATGTAGATAACAGTGGTCCTAGTAATAAAGAGGCTGTCACTAGATTATAAGTGCCCTGTCTCCTACATAATGTGATCAGCGCTGTAATGTAGATAACAGTGGTCCTAGTAGTAAAGAGGCTGTCACCAGATTATAAGTGTCCTGTCAACTACATAATGCGATCAGCACTGTAATGTAGATAACAGTGGTCCTAGTAATAAAGAGGCTGTCACCAGATTAAAAGTGTCCTTTCTCCTGCATAATGTGATCAGTGCTGTAATGTAGATAACAGTGGTCCTAGTAATAAAGAGGCTGCCACCAGATTATGTGTCCTGTCTCTTACATAATGTGATCAGTGCTGTAATGTAGATAACAGTGGTCCTAGTAATAAAGAGGCTGTCACCAGATTATAAGTGCCCTATCTCCTACATAATGTGATTGGCGCTGTAATGTAGATAACAATGGTCCTAGTATTAAAGAGGCTGTCACCAGACTATAAGTGTCCTGTCTCCTACATAATCTGATTGGCGCTGTAATGTAGATAACAGTGGCCCTAGTAATAAAGAGGCTGTCACCAGATTATAAGTGCCCTGTCTCCTACATAATGTGATCAGCACTGTAATGTAGATAACAGTGGTCCTAGTAATAAAGAGGCTGTCACTAGATTATAAGTGTCTTATCTCCTACATAATGTGATCAGTGCTGTAATGTAGATAACAGTGGTCCTAGTAATAAAGAGGCTGCCACCAGATTAAAAGTGTCCTTTCTCCTGCATAATGTGATCAGTGCTGTAATGTAGATAACAGTGGTCCTAGTAATAAAGAGGCTGCCACCAGATTATAAGTGTCCTGTCTCTTACATAATGTGATCAGTGCTGTAATGTAGATAACAGTGGTCCTAGTAATAAAGAGGCTGTCACCAGATTATAAGTGCCCTATCTCCTACATAATGTGATCGGCGCTGTACTGTAGATGCCAGCTGTGTTTTTTATTTAGAAAAACGATCATGACCGATCATGACCTATTTTAGCTTTATGCTAATGAGTTTCTTAATAGACAACTGGGCGTGTTTTACTTTTTGACCAAGTGGGCGTTGTGGAGAGAAGTGTATGACGCTGACCAATCATTGACCAATCAGCGTCATACCCTTCTCTCCATTCATTTACACAGCACATAGTGATCTAGCTTCTCTCACATATTATCGTTACTGAAGTGTCTTGACAGTGAATATACATTACCTCCAGCCAGGACGTGATGTCTATTCACAATCCTGACACTTCTGTAACGTTTGTGTGAGATTTACAGCACAGCAAGCGGAATCTCATTTTAAATGAGTTTACAGCGTAATCTCGCGAGATCACGCTTGCCTTGCTGTAAATCTCACAAAAACGCTACAGAAGCGTCAGGATTGTGAATAGACATCGCGTCCTGGCTGGTAGTGATGTCTATTCACTGTGAGGACACTTCAGTAACGTTAATGTGTGTGTAAGTGACAGCACATAGTGAACAACGCAGGATCACTATCTGCAGTGTAAATGAATGGAGAGAAGTGTATGATGCTGATTGGTCGGCTTCATACACTTCTCTCCACAACACCCACTTGGTCAAAAAGTAAAACACGCCCAGTTGTCCATTAAGAAACTCATTAGCATAAATCTAAAATAGGTTGTAACTCCGTCAAAAATAATGTTTTTTCTAAATAAAAAAACACTGCTGTTATCTACATTACAGCGCCGATCACATTATGTAGGAGATAGGACACGTATAATCTGGTGACAGCCTCTTTAATACTAGGACCACTGTTATCTACATTACAGCGCAGATCACATTTGTAGGAGATAGGATACCTATAATCTGGTGACAGCCTCTTTATTACTAGGACCACTGTTATCTACATTACAGCGCCGATCACATTATGTAGGAGATAGAACACTTCTAATCTGGTGACAGCCTCTTTATTACTAGGACCACTGTTATCTACATTACAGCGCCGATCACATTATGTACAAGATAGGGCACTTATAATCTGGTGACAGCCTCTTTATTACTAGGACCACTGTTATCTACATTACAGTGCTGATCACATTATGTAGGAGATAGGATACCTATAATCTGGTGACAGCCTCTTTATTACTAGGACCACTGTTATCTACATTACAGCGCCGATCACATTATGTAGGAGACAGGGCACTTATAATCTGGTGACAGCCTCTTTATTACTAGGACCACTGTTATCTACATTACAGCGCCGATCACATTATGTACAAGATAGGGCACTTATAATCTGGTGACAGCCTCTTTATTACTAGGACCACTGTTATCTACATTACAGTGCTGATCGCATTATGTAGGAGACAGGACACTTATAATCTGGTGACAGCCTCTTTATTACTAGGACCACTGTTATCTACATTACAGCGCCGATCACATTATGTAGGAGACAGGACACTTATAATCTGGTGACAGCCTCTTTATTACTAGGACCACTGTTATCTACATTACAGCGCCGATCACATTATGTAGGAGACAGGGCACTTATAATCTGGTGACAGAGCCTCTTTAAGAGAGTTCATCAGCACAGAGAAGGAAATTATTTTCTGATGGAGTGTTCCTAATTGCATGGAGATGGGCTTACATTTTTCTATCCAGTGATGTAATTGATAGTGGCTTATCGAGCTGTAGCACAGAGATGCGATAGTGGGTAACTACAGATTGGCAGAGAAAGTTAGCTGCAGAATCAGAATCCAGAAATGCTTGGGATGTGAAGAAAACTCCAGCAGTGGACAATCATTAAGAAAGTGCAGTTTAATACCACAATATAGACAAGGGTTATTGGTGCCTCTTCTTAGGCCTCATGCCCACTTCAGTGTTTTCCTTCAGGGTGCTGGCCGTTTTTCTGACGGCTAGCACACTAACCCATTCATTTCAATGGGGCCATGGACGCTTCAGTATTTTTGACGCTCCCATTGCTCCGTTCCGATCCAAAGTAGAGCATGTCCTACTTTGGTCCGAGATTCCGTGACCGTGAGGCCCATGCAAGTCAATGGGGCCATCAAAAAAACTGAAGGCACACGGAAGGCATCCGTGTGCCGTCCGTGTGTGACAGAGCCGTTGCCTAGCAACGGCCGGGCGGGCAGAAGTACATTACAGAAATATTACACTAATCGGCAGCCACTTGTCTCTATCAATCACTGATAGAGAAAAGAGGCTGCTGATAAAAATAAAATAAAAAGCAGTTCATACGTACCCGGTCGTTGTCTTGGTGACGAGTCCCTCTTCTTCCTCCAGTCCGACCTTCCTGTATGACGCGGCAGCCTGTGATTGGCTGCAGAGGCGGTCACGTGGGATGAAGCGTCATCGCTGGAGGCCGGCCTTCTGATGTCATCCTGACGTGCGTGACCGCCACTACAGCCTGTGATTGGCTGCAGCGGTGACATGGATGAAACGTCATCGCTGGAGGCCGGACAGGAGGAAAGTAAGTATGAACTTATTTTTTTTATTTTGATTTCATTAAAATTTTATTTTCCGTGCGCCGAGCATGGTACTGTCCAGGATGCTGAAAGAGTTACCACCAATCAGTGCAGCCCATTAACTCTTTCAGCACCCTGGATAGTACCATGCTCGGCGCTCGGAAACACGGAGTGCACACGGCCGCTAAAACGGGCACACGGATCCGTCAAAAACGGCCGTGAAAATGGTGTCGGAAGTGTGCACGAGGCTTTAGACGTTCCTCAGCAGAGCTTAATTCTTTCCACCTGTGCCTGACAAACTTGGTCCAATTCTCGTTGCCTTTCAAGAAAGTGAACGTCTATGCGATTAGCTAAGGAAATCAAATTGTCCAATGTAATAGGTAGATTCCGACCTGCCAATTCATCCTCGATGTGTCCTGCCTGACCTTTCCAAAACGTAGCGAGAAGAGCTTTCTTAGTTCCACTGTAACTCTGGTTCACGAATCCTCTACAAGACTTGGAGTCGCCATCATATTGAAGTGGAGTCGGTCGATGTAATCCAGGACTGAAGGGAGCAGCTTGAGGTGGTGGCGGTAGTGCATAGAAGCAGCCGGAGTGGACGAAGCTTCTAAACGTGAGGAAACATTCTTAGAGGTTGATCCTGGCAGGCAGATTGGCTAGAAAATTCTTGGGCCAGGTCAGAAACTTCAGGCAGGGTTAAGTTAGCAGGGTCTAGGGCCTGAGCAAACTGTCACAGGGCCTGTGGAAAATGAAATTGTCCTGCAGAGGATGGTGTGAACCCACTAGGTCACCAAGGGCTTTGACTGGGAAGCGTAGTCTAAGGGGACCCCAGGTATTCACACGTTAACCTCTTTCCAGGGATCTGGACTTTTCTGCTGGGGAACCCCAGGTTGCTACTCCTAAAGTAGTCTCCCTGGGAAATAGCCAACGCCACCAGTTCAAAATCAGCAGACAGAATGCAAGGTCAGGTATAGCAAAAGCCAGGGCAGGTGACAACTGGGCACTTACGGTTAGTAGAGCAAAAAGGTCAGGGCAGGCAGAAGAGGTTTGTCATGATTCACAAGCAAGAGGTCAGGGCAGACAAGGATAGTCAATGGTACAAGCAGAGGTCAATCACATCAAATCCAACAAAGTATACCGTAGGGAATCACTAGACTAGCAAGGATTAACCTAATTGCTCCGGCAAGGATAGGAAGGTACCATTTTAAACCCTAAGAAAGCTGTGGAAATTTAGGGGGCACTGGCCCTTTAAGAGTAGGCGAGTTAGCGCACGCCAAGGAGGGCGGGGATGATGGAGAGCGCATCCAGCCCAGAGAGAGGGAGAAACAAGGCGGCCAGGTGCCAGAGATTGCTGTGAAAAGGTAAAAATACGATGGCAGAGGATAGTGGCGGCCATTACATAATGATTAGGACACCCTCTTGGTACAGTCCTGGGTATATATGACCATTACACTTCTCTGTCCAGTGATATACATATGTATAAAGTGATTAGGACACCCCCTTGCTACACTCCTGAGTATATATGACCATTACAAATCTCTGTCCAATGATATACAATATAAGTATCTAAAATTAGGGTCATCTTTTTCTCCCACTATGTAACCCCACATTTGATCAACTTTCTGGGTACTGCAGTCTACCTATCATGGCCGCCTCCCCGACCTCCTGCTCTTAGTGAGTACTTACTGATCGTCGCCGTTAACCCAGGCCACCAAGTGCATAGGTTCCTCCGACGCCGCTCTCCTTTAGGGTCCTCAGATTCTTCCTAGTGCGTGCACGCTGGCCCCGTCTCTCCCCTAAAAGGCCAGTTCGCCAAATCCACCCATGTTTACTGGGTACAACCCCTCTGCTCAGGGCCTGATCTATAGGTTCTGTAGCCTAGCTTACTAGCTCGATCTCTGCTGAAATTACTATTGGGTTATGTGTTGCAGACCCCGCTTGAACGTGACACGGCTGCTGCCTGTCCTGACCTTTTGCCTGTTTTTTGTGACAACCGTCTGACACCTGCCCTGACCTTTGCTAGTATGGACACTGCACCTAGTCTGCTGTTTTTTAAACTTTGCTTGTTCACGTCAGCTTTTGCCAACGAAGATTTGGGGGATTCTAGCAACCGAGTCCACATCTCCTTACGGAGGTTAAAGGGTGAAAACCTCGCAATCCCTTAGACTCCACTCCCCAGTTTAGTTATACGCTAAATCTGTTGGCAACATGCAGGGTCCACACCATCCTCTGTTGGCCCTGTGACAGTCTCCTTCCTCGGCGGGCCCCGTGACACTACCCATTTCATCTATAAGTTTGCTTGAAGTCTCTGAACCAGCTTCAGCTCTGCTACCTCCTTCTTTTACACAATTGAGCAGAATAGTGAATAGTGAGGATCTGGTCGTCCATCTCGCATTCTGTCAGCGAGGTCAATCAGTTCCTGAGAAGTGAATTCAACAGCAGCAACCAATTTCTATGGTCACTGTTGCAAAAATGGCTGCCAAAATGATGAATTCAATTCAGTTTCCTGTTATCAGCCACATCCAGCTCGGGAGAGGTTGGTGAGCTCAATCTATTGTCTTCTGGTATCAGCTATTTCAGGCCGTGGAGAGGGATCTTCTATGGACTCTGCTTACCGTGGTCTATGCACTATGCGCACATGAACTCCGGCCCTTTATCCTGCACTTTCTTCACCTGAAGTCGCCTCCTCACTTGGCTTTATGTCTTCATTTTCAGGTATAAGAGTCCATGTCACCTGGTGCATTACACTGCTGCTCACGTCTTCCGTTGCTCTTTAATGAAGACGACATGTTAGGAATCAGAAGCTTTTAATATGTGGTTATTTACATACAGTATCAACGCGTCCATCTGTCTAATTAACATAACGAGGCAGGGAAACCATCTAGAGGATGCATCCGTATATATACATATATATTGCTTTCTGGTCTATAGCCACATGTATGTAGAGGATTCCGTCACGTACAATATAGAACGTTGCCATATAAAAACCTGAGAGCAACAGGAAACTCCTGGACGGACGGCTTCAGACCTAGCACACTATCAGGTCCCCACCTACCCTGCAGTCCCCTATCATATCCATCCTCTGCACCCAGCAGTCACCATGATACATGGAATCTGCTGATGACACTAGAGGCCAACCCCAGCTAATAATCACGGTACAAGTGCGCTTCATCAAGAATCCGCCTCCAGGGGGCGGTAAACCAACAAAGACGTCACCCAGCTACAAGTCATCATGGAGAACCCATGTTTACAGGAAACTCCTCAGTCACCCAATAAGGGCCAGCAGAAGGGTTCGAAGCTCCAAAATCCCTTCATCACCTTCTGTGAGCAGTAGCAGAGGAGCTTGTGGTTTAGGCTGAGGTCCTTGATAGTTGCACTTGTCCTACACTTATCCCCCGTTCCCTCTAAGATGTGCACTCTCAAAATGATAAAGAGTTAAAATGCCAAACCTTGGCGACAGGCACGGCTGTTATTGGTCTCATTGACATCATTCGTAAGAGGTTTTAACCCTTTCTGGAGCGCACAGCTCAGAGGGATCACTGCACGTATGCCCAACAATTCCTACTACAAGAGGATTGTGGGAGTCCCATTTTAAACTCACAAACAATATGTGGCACCCCACAGGAAGATTTCAGTGTTTTTTTTTATCAGGGTAAAGTCACCGGGAAAGAATCCTGAAGCTCTATGCCTCCTCAGTTCATCCTCATTTATACATTTTTCCAGCGGCCCCTGCGCTTACGTGGGGTCAAGTAGGAAAATCTCTTCCTTTTGTTGGGAGGTGGGGAGGATGGAGGGGGCGGCTGCTCGTCTGTAGTATCCTGGGCACCTTCGTCTTCATGGGCCTCATAAGTCACAGAACAGGGTTCAGACTCTGGCTCTGTCTTTGTGGGAAAGTAAACAGGCTCAATAAGGGCTGAAGGGGCAGCAGGTGACGCTGGCTGGGGAGGTATAAGAGGCAACAGCGTGGCCAGGACATTGGTCAAGCGGTCCATACTCTGCCGCAGGGTATAGGTAAGGTGCCGTATAGCCTCGGCTGTTTCCTGCTGGGCTCTCAGCATAGCAACTGTTGGGTCGTAGTGCTGAGTGATACCACCGGGAACAAGCAGAGGAGAACCAGAACCTGGGGGCATCTGTTCTGGAGAATCCCCATCTGAGGGATCTGGTGAAGGGCTCAGCTGGGGCAATTGGACGATGTGAAGTTGAGGTGTTGAGGAAGCGGATTCCTTAGGATGAAGCAGCAGCGGAGGCTCCGGGGGGCAGCAAGGACCACTGAGAGAGTTTTCTGCACTAGACGAGCCAGGGCCAGGGAGATTTAAGTCTGTGGATAAGAAGAGATATTGTGTTAGTTGTGTTCAGTTTAAACAAGATGAAAAGTTGGCACCAAAATAACTAAATCTCATTCAATACGAGGCCCTTGTGGCTTGGGCTGAATGCAGGTCATGAAGTGATTGGTGTTGGTGGCGTTGGGTGAGCTGCGGTGTCTGTGGTAACGCTTCTCTGCTGTGATCTCATATTTACATATTCAGATAGGATATGTGATCAGCCAAGCTCTGCAATTAACCCGGCGCACTAATCAAAGTTTTGTTTTCCCAAATGTGAACACATCAGTATCTGATTCTTAGGCCTCATGCACACGACCATAGCCATGTGCACGGCCATGATTTTAGGGTCGGTCGGCCGGCCGCGGAGTGTCACCCGCAAATCGAGGGCCGTGCACATGGCCGCGTCCATTATTTTCTATGATCCTGGATCGCGGTCGTAATAAGACATGTCCGTTCTTTCTCCGGTCCAGGCTCTTGGGCCATGGACGGACCGTGGAAACCACGGTTGTGTGCATGGGCCCATAGGAATGAATGGGGCCGCAATTCTCCCGTGGATTTTTGGGGAAATTGCGGCCGCAAAAGCACGTTCGTGTGCATGGGGCCTTAGTCGAAGAATAGAAAGACAAAGAGAACAAACTGATTGTAAAATAATATGCAGCATCTCCAAGAGATTTACATCTGTGCGGGGACTCGGCCATTCTTTTTCTTTCTTCAGACATTGCTGGGTGGAGTTGCTGGGATGTTCAGGGTCGTTGTCCTGTTACAAGGTCCATTCTCTGTTGAGCTTTTATCTTCTGACATATTGTCTCACAATCTCCTCCAGCAGCCACTGGTACAATGAAGACTTCCTGGTGCATTCTATGATGGCGATGTCACGGTACCATTAAACTATTAAAGGTATTGCAGTCAGATTTGGTGCAAGCTACCCTGTAAGCAACCTGAGGTCTGCCGTACAAAGCCTAAGGCCCTGTTCCTACAGAGTTTTTTGATGCGGAAACCGGGTCGGAAAATGCGTCAAAAAACCTGTTAACGCCTTCCATTGATTTCAATGGGAGGCGTTTTTTCCCGCGAGCAGTAAAACTGGCGCGCGGGAAAATGAAGCGACATGCCCTATGGTCGGGTGTTTACGTCTCTTACCTACCATTGACATCAATGGGAAGAAGAGAAAGCGTTTTTTGCTTAATGGCCGCAGGCGAAAAACACAGCGAAAAACAGCGTGCAGGCAGATCAAAATCTGCCTCAAAATTCCAGACAGAATTTTGAGGCAGAATTTCAGCCTGCAAAAAACTCTGTGTGAACGTACCCTAAGTCCACCTTAACTATAGAGCCCTACCTGCAGCGGGACTGCCGCACTGAGTGATCCCACAATCAGCGATGTTAGAAGCTAAAAAATATCAGGATGACCCTGAGCAGCTGCTGATTCGCAGTACAAGTAGAAAGGTACCTGAAAAGTAAAAGGTAAACCAGAAAGCACGTAACAAACCCTGCAGGATAATATCCACTCCACACTAAAGCAAGAAGAACCCGGGTCAAACAAAGAAACTAACCTGACAAGCAGGAATAATTCCATTACTGAAGACCATAAACGTAGTGGAAAGTAATTGCTGGGTCTGAACACAGAGAAATCCAGCTCGAGCCCAGAGACGCAGCAACAACAAACAGATCGAATAAATAATTAGGAAGAAAAAACAGGACCAAGATCCAGCGCTGGGTGTGCGTTAAAAAGGAACTCCTGTTCCAATTTTATTGGTATAACAAAGATAAAAATAATAGAACTATATAGAGTAGTTCTGTGGCAGAGTACAGGAATGAATGTTAGGTGAAGGATAGCAGTAAGCCCTGTCCAAATGTGCCTACGCGTTTCTGACACGTCTGTGTCCTTATTCATGGCATGCATAGGTACTCTGAGTTCACTCCTGGCTTTTATTTCCGGTTTAATGTCATTTGGAGGGAAATTAAAGAACAGCTGTGTCCATGGCGATTGAGGAATCAAAAAAGCCGGTAAATGTATTAGCGGTTCTTATTGATTAATTGAGAATAGCTGAAGAAATTGGAATATATCCTGTATTTTAACAATGGACAGTGTTAAAGAAGTATTTGTGTAAACGAAATTCGTAAGGAATAAGTAATTGGTACTAAGATTAAAATGATCTCATATGAAAAGACGTGAACAATATTGAAAGGGAACCCAAAAAGATGGTAATGATTTTAGAAGAAAAAATAGTGAGAAGAGATGATTGTACTTTTTGTTTGATTATGATTGATGATATTTATCCAACCTATGGACTTTGTTTCTGATTTAGTATCATTTGGAAGGAAATTCATGATCAGCTGTGTCCATCGGGATTAGTAAATCAAAAAGCCGGTAAATGTATTAGCGGTTCTTATTGATTTATGGGGAATAACTGAAGAAATTAGATAATATCCTGTATTTTAACGAAAGACACTGTTAGAGGAGTATTTATGTCAAATAAATTCGTAAGGAATAAATGATTGATACGAAGATTAAAATTATTTCGTACAAAAAGACATGAGTAATATTTAAAGTGAACCCAGAAATAAGGTAATAATTCTAGTAGAAAAATAATAAGAAAAGATGATTGTACTTTTTGTTTGATTGTGGTTAATGATATTTGTAGTGTAAAAGTGGCAGACTAGAAATATGTCGGCACCTGTAGATTTTTCAGGTTAGTTAATGACAGATATTAATTATGGATATATATATTCTTCCAGATCGTATATGAAAATTAGAGAAAATAAGAGGGTATGAATTTTATGGACTTTATTTAATAATGAAACATTAGTTCTCGTCTTAGATTAAGACCGTTGGGAAATCTGATTTTCAAACTGAAAATCCAAAATGCTTCTCTGTCCAATAATAGTTGTTTTTTGTTTCCACCTCTTATGGAACAAATTGCTTTTTCAATGGCATATACCCTGAAGGTTTTAGTGGACCTGTCATGACTAGTGATAAAATGCCTAGCCGCATTCAAGATACTGATGATGTTAGGGTTCCTAATATATCCTAGGTGCTCTAGAACTCTGGTTTTTAATTTCCTGGTTGTACAAGCCACATATTTGAGGTTGCAGTCTGTGCATTGATAATGTATGTAACGTGGTCACTGTTACAATTAATGTAAGATTTGATAGGGAAACTGTTGGTCCCATGAGAATCTTTAAAGATTTTGGTGGCTTGGGCAAAGTAGCATGTTTTGCAGGGATGTGAACCACACTTGAAAAAACCTTTGTGGTGTAACCAGGTAGGTTTTGTGTTTTTCGATGAGAATAAAGAAGGGGATAATGTATTCCCTAGTGTGGGTGCCCTCCGTGAAACTATGCGATACCCATTCAAGTGGAAAAAATACAGCACATATACACCAAAACTACAGTCTTACTGTATTGAAGTTCTGGATAATAAACAGTGGACATTAAACAGAGCAAAGGCAATAGTAGACATGAAACCAAGGGAACTTTTACTCTACAAAAATAAAAACAAAAACAACCACACAAACACAAGCTTCAACATCACTAATGAAGCACAAGGAGGAGACAACCCCGTAAAACCAACTCTAATATTAGAATACAGCAATCAATTCACAGAAATCAAAAATATTATACAGAGATACCTTCCCATCCTTTGAGGATGACAAATTAAACAAAATCCTCAAGGATAGGTATCGCATAGTTTCACAGAGGGCACCCACACTAGGGAATACATTATCCCCTTCTTTATTCTCATCGAAAAACACAAAACCTACCTGGTTACACCACAAAAGTTTTTTTCAAGTGTGGTTCACATCCCTGCAAAACATGCTACTTTGCCCAAGCCACCAAAATCTTTAACCCCTTCCCGCCGGATCACGTATATATACGTCATTAAAATCGGTGGCTTACCGCCTTTTCACGTAAATGTACGTCATGGAGATGAAGCTGGCTCAGGAGCTGAGCCAGCGACATCACCGCCGGGTGACAGCTGTATGTTACAGCTGGCACCCTAAGGTATCGGCCAGGACCGGAGCTAGCCTCCGATCCGACCGATTAACCCCTCACATGCTGCGTTCAATAGAGATTGCAGCATGTGAGGAGTTTATAGCCACCGGCACCCATGCAACGTGATCGCTGGGTTGCCGGTGGCTGCAAAGGCGATCGGAGGGCTAATGCTTACCTCCCGATCAGCCTGTAACGGAATCCTCCTATGCCCCGTCGTCGGCGGGGCCCAGGAGGCTTCCGGTAACATCGGCAAGATGGCGCCGGCTCAGCTTCCGGCTCAAGAGCTGAGCCGGCGTCATCAGCAGTGGGTGTCCGCTGTATGTAACAGCGGACACCCCGATCTATCGCCAGGAACCGGAGCTAGCTCCGATTCCTGGCCTTAACCCCTTCGATGCAGCGATCCATTGTGATCGCTGCATCCTAGAGGTTTGTAGAAAATCGGCAGCCTTGCCATGCGATGGCAAGGCTGGCGACTGCTACCATGGCAACAGGAGCCCTAACAATGGACTCCTGTCTGCCATTACGTAAGCTGATTAGGCCCCGCCCAGAGGCGGAGCCTGATCGGCTTGCTGTCAGTGAACAACTGACAGTTCCAATACATTGCACTACATAGGTAGTGCAATGTATTAGAACATCAAACAAACAGTTGGACATTCAAGTCCCCTAGTGGGACTAAAGAAAAGTGTCAAAAAAAGTGTCAAAAAAGTAAAAATAAAAGTTGGAAAACATACAATAAAAGTTTCAAATAATAACACAAAACACAATCGCCCTTTTCCCTTATCAAGTCATTTATTATTGAAAAAAATAATAAAGCCATACATATTTGGTATCGCAGCGACCGTAACGACCTGAACTATAAAAATATTATGTTATTTATCCAGCGCAGTGAACGCCGTAAAAAAACAACTCAAAAACACTGCCATAATTACTGTTTTTTTGGTCACGGTCTTCCAAAAATTGAAATAAAAAGTGATCAAAAAGTCGCATGTATCCAAAAATACTGAGTAAAAGTACCGATAAAATCTATACCTCGTCTCGCAAAAAACAAACCCTCATACAGCTCCATCGATGAAAAAATGTAAAAGTTATGGCTCTCGCAACATTGCGACAGAAGAAATACATTCTCTTTCCAAAAGTAATTTTATTGTGCAAAAAGTTATAAAAAAGTTCTATAAATTTGGTATCGCCGGAATCGTACTGATCCGCAGAATAAAGGTAACATGTAGTTTATAACGTACGGTGAACGGTGTATATAAAAAAAAAAGTGGCACAAGCTGGTCATGACATATTTGACACTGAATTGGCATATCTAGGGAACATTTTAATTTGTACCTTCCGCAGCGCAATCATTTATGGAAAAGACCTGTGGGGTGAAAATGCTCACTACACCTCTTAATACATGCCTTGAGGGGTGCAGTTTCCAAAATGGGGTCACTTCTCAGGGGTTTCTTTTATTATTTCACATCAAAGCCTCTGCAATTGTGAACCAATACTTTATAAGTCGCCAAATTAGGCCTCAATTTTACATGGTACTCTTTCACTCCTGAGCCCTGTCGAATGTCCAGGCAAAAGATTAGGGCCACATGTAGGGTGATTCTAAAACAGGGAAACACCGCATAATAATTGAGAGCTGTCTTGTTATGGTGGCACAAGCCGGGCACCACATATTGGCGTATCTAAGGAAAAATTCCCATTTTCATTCTCCCACATCGTGTGCACACGAATTTCTGCAAAACACCTGTGGGGTTAACATGCTCACTACACCCCTAGGTGAATACCTTGAGGGTGTTGTTTCCAAAATGGGGTCACTTCTGGGGGGGATCCACTGTTTTGGTCCCACAGGGACTTTGCAAATGCAACATAGCGACCAGAAACCAAATGCAGCAAAATCTGTACACCAAAAGCAAATGGCGCTCCTTCCCTTCTGAGCCCTGCCGTGTGCCCAAACAGCATTTTACGACCACGTGTGGGGTATTGCCGTACTCCAGAGAAGTTGCTTTACAAGCGTTGGGGTTCTTTTTTTCCTTTATTTGTTGAGAAAATTAAAAATTTGGAGCTAAAGCTACGTCTTATTGAAGAAAAAGGATTTTTTTTATTTTCACTGCCCAATTCTAATAAAATCTATGAAACACCTGTGGGGGCAAAATGCTCACTACACCCCTAGATGGATTCCTCAAGGGGTGTAGTTTTCTCAATGGAGTCACTTTTTTGGCGTTTTCACTGTTTTGGTACCTCAGGGGCTTTGCAAATGCGACATGGCCTGCGCAAACCATTCCTGCTAAATTTGAGCTCCAAAAGCCAAATGGCGCTCTTTCCCTTCTAAGCTCCGCCGTGTGTCCAAACATCCGTTTATAACCACATTTGGGGTATTGTTTTACTCGGGAGAAATTGCTTTACAAATGTTGTGGTGCTTTTTCTCCTTTAGTCCTTGTGGAAATTAGAAAAAATTAGCTAAACCTACATAATCTTTGAAAGAATGACGATTTTTATTTTCACGGCCTACTTCCAATAATTTCTGCAAAAAACCTGTGGGGTAAAAATGCTCACTATACCCCTAGATAATTTCCTCAAGGGGTGTAGTTTCCCAAATGGGGTCACTTTTGGTGGATTTCCACTGTTTTGGCACCGAAAGAGCCCTTGAAACCTGACATGGTGCCTAAAATATTTTCTAATAAAAAGGAGGCCCAAAATCCACTGGGTGCTCCTTTGCTTCTGAGGCCGGTGCTTCAGTCCATTACCACACTAGGGCCACATGTGGGATATTTCTAAAAACTGCAGAATCTGGGCAATAAATATTGAGTTGCGTTTCTCTGGTAAAAACTTCTGTGTTACAAAAAAAATAGAATAAAAATGAATTTCTGCAAAAAAAAATGAAATTTGAAAATTTCACCTCTACGTTGCTTTTATTCCTGTGAAACGTTTAAAGGGTTAAGAAACTTTCTAAATGCTGTTTTGAATACTTTGAGGGGTGAAGATTTTAAAATGGGGTGACTTTTTGGCGGTTTCTAACATATAAGGCCCTAAAAGCCGCTTCACAACTGAACTGGCCCCTGTAAAAATAGCCTTTTGAAATTTTCTTGAAAATGTGAGAAATTGCTGCTAAAGCTCTAAGCCTTGTAACGTCCTAGAAAAATAAAAGGATGTTCAAAAAACGATGCCAATCTAAAGTAGACATATGGGGGATGTTAATTAGCAACAATTTTGTGTGGTATAACGGCCTGTCTTACAAGCAGATACATTTACATTTAGAAAAATGCTAATTTTTGCAATTTTTCACCAAATTTTGGTGTTTTTCACTGGTAAATATTGAATTTATCGACCACATTTTTCCACTATCATAAAGTCCAATGTGTCACGAGAAAACAATCTCAGAATCGCTTTGATAGGTAAAAGCGTTCCGGAGTTATTACCACATAAAGTGAAATATGTCAGATTTGAAAAAATGGGTCTGGTCCTGAAGGCCAAAATGAGCTTGGTCCTGAAGGGGTTAAAGATTCTCATGGGACCAACAGTTTCCCTATCAAATCTTACATTAATTGTAACAGTGACCACGTTACATACATTATCAATGCACAGACTGCAACCTCAAATATGTGGCTTGTACAACCAGGAAATTAAAAACCAGAGTTCTAGAGCACCTAGGATATATTAGGAACCCTAACATCATCAGTATCTTGAATGCGGCTAGGCATTTTATCACTAGTCATGACAGGTCCACTAAAACCTTCAGGGTATATGCCATTGAAAAAGCAATTTGTTCCATAAGAGGTGGAAACAAAAAACAACTATTATTGGACAGAGAAGCATTTTGGATTTTCAGTTTGAAAATCAGATTTCCCAACGGTCTTAATCTAAGACGAGAACTAATGTTTCATTATTAAATAAAGTCCATAAAATTCATACCCTCTTATTTTCTCTAATTTTCATATACGATCTGGAAGAATATATATATCCATAATTAATATCTGTCATTAACTAACCTGAAAAATCTACAGGTGCCGACATATTTCTAGTCTGCCACTTTTACACTACAAATATCATTTGAATAATAATCAGAATCACACACACATGATTTTATCACACATTAACATAGGTTTACTGACATATATTACATTCTCATTTGTATATTTGACATCACATATTCAGGTCTACACGGCTCTTCATTATACATAACAACATAGGTCATTTCGATTTTTCCTACAAATGTGATACCATTCATTGTACTTCTTTTTCACCATTTGAGACAAAATTTGTTCATGAAAATCTATAAACTCTGTTTGTTTTAAATGCCTAACAATTCAATGTTCTCTGTAACACACACTCATGTTTTTAATCCAATTTTAATCTTCTGTTTCTTTTCCACACTTCATTACTCTCTCTAGCCCATCATTTTGCATGTACTCTGACCTCACATCCTGAGTCTTTTCCATGATATACTATCTATTAATATACAATTTTCTCAATGATAAATATCATTAACCACAATCAAACAAAAAGTACAATCATCTTTTCTTATTATTTTTCTACTAGAATTATTACCTTATTTCTGGGTTCACTTTAAATATTACTCATGTCTTTTTGTACGAAATAATTTTAATCTTCGTATCAATCATTTATTCCTTACGAATTTATTTGACATAAATACTCCTCTAACAGTGTCTTTCGTTAAAATACAGGATATTATCTAATTTCTTCAGTTATTCCCCATAAATCAATAAGAACCGCTAATACATTTACCGGCTTTTTGATTTACTAATCCCGATGGACACAGCTGATCATGAATTTCCTTCCAAATGATACTAAATCAGAAACAAAGTCCATAGGTTGGATAAATATCATCAATCATAATCAAACAAAAAGTACAATCATCTCTTCTCACTATTTTTTCTACTAAAATCATTACCATCTTTTTGGGTTCCCTTTCAATATTGTTCACGTCTTTTCATATGAGATCATTTTAATCTTAGTACCAATTACTTATTCCTTACGAATTTCGTTTACACAAATACTTCTTTAACACTGTCCATTGTTAAAATACAGGATATATTCCAATTTCTTCAGCTATTCTCAATTAATCAATAAGAACCGCTAATACATTTACCGGCTTTTTTGATTCCTCAATCGCCATGGACACAGCTGTTCTTTAATTTCCCTCCAAATGACATTAAACCGGAAATAAAAGCCAGGAGTGAACTCAGAGTACCTATGCATGCCATGAATAAGGACACAGACGTGTCAGAAACGCGTAGGCACATTTGGACAGGGCTTACTGCTATCCTTCACCTAACATTCATTCCTGTACTCTGCCACAGAACTACTCTATATAGTTCTATTATTTTTATCTTTGTTATACCAATAAAATTGGAACAGGAGTTCCTTTTTAACGCACACCCAGCGCTGGATCTTGGTCGTTTTTTCTTCCTGTTGTTTACCGCTGGCCGCGCGGGAATCCGGGCGCTGTCTGTACTCAGACACAACTAAACGGTGAGCTGGAGGTCTACCTCCCCCTCTTCCCCATTCATAAATTTTGTGTACGAATAAATAATTACTTGCACTTGAGGCCAGGAGGAGGCGCTATAAGAAGGGTGCTGCCAAATAGGAGTGTGCGCCAAACCTGAACCACTCCACTCCATGCTTTAAACTGAAGGTATCCAGATCTTCTAGGGAAATTCTGTCTGTTATTCTTATGTTTTCAGGTCCACATAACTATCTCCACCACCATGCTTTACGTTGCATGTATCAGTTTGTTCTTGTGAAATGCGGTCTCTGGTTGTCACAGGTCTTTTGGTCCTGTGGACACATAACCATCTCTGCCACCATGCTTTTCACTGCAGGTATCAGGTTCTTGTTGGGACAGCCTGGTTTAGAGAAGTTGTAGGATGTGTGCAGTATTCCCCAATTGTACATTATCTTCTGGAGTGATAGAATTGATGACAATTGTTGTACATAAGAAGTTTCTCCCAAGACGTTCTTTAACCAGGTTTTTATCATAACACATGATCTGCTGCGCCGGCGTCTACTGCACCTGCGTCTACTGCACCTGCGTCTACTGCACCTGCGTCTACTGCACCTGCGTCGGCGTCTACTGTAAGGAAGTTTGTATTATAATATTGTCCAGTGTTTGTGGTCAATTCATCTCCTTTATCTTTATATTCTGTGTGAAGCAGATACTGAAATGTTCACATATGAATAAGAATAAAAAGCCTCACATGACCAGGGCTGCTGACTACAAACAGTCGTCTCTGTAGTCAGGTTCTATAACTAGATGTTACCTTATATGAATGGCATATAAATGTCTGAGATGGGAATACCGCTTAAAGGAGAAAGATTATTTTTTCCTGTTTTCTCATTGCTGCATTCCAGCCGATGTAACGTTATTATTTCCCCGTCGCTGTATACGGCTGGTTTGTGTGGGACTCACCTATTCTTTCCCCCAGCGATCCAGCCTTGAAGCTCCGGTGGTCCTCCCGATGTTTGTTTACATGCAGGAGCAGCAACGCTGGATCACCGGGGGAAAGAGTAGGCGAGTTCTGGTTGTTTAATCATAATACGACATTTGCAGCCGTTTGTAAAAAAAAATTTACAATTCGGATAATTCCTTTAAAAAGCTAAATAAGCTCTAATGAATAAATGGGTTCATTTATTTAGACTTTTTCTTCTTTTTATAAAAGCATACCTTACTTTTCAGGTGACTTTTCAGTATAAGCTGTCATGTCTGTACACGACGAATAAAACTATTTCTGGCCATTATATGATTTGTATTCTGCATTATTTAGCAGTTTTCCCCTCTGCAGACTCTCTCTAATTCTCAGTTTTCTCTACGCTAGTGGGTGGAGCCTAATGGCCATCATTTCTCCTATACATTGCACACACAGAAGAGGAGAATCCTGCTCCCCTGTCTTTATCTATCACATTTATAGAATCTGCAACATGGAAGAGATTATACAGCAGTAATGAGCAGTGTAGCTGAGAATCCAGAACTGGGGTGAGATATAAGACTTACTAGAAGATGCAGCAGCATGGAGGGCAACATACAGCAGTACTAAGCAGTGTAGCTGTGAATCCAGCACTGGGGTGAGATAGAACATTTAATAGAAGCTGCAGCATACAGGACAACAGAAGTAATGAGCAGTGTAGATGTAAATCCAGCAATAAAGTGAGCTATAAGACTTACTAGAAGATGCAGCATGGAGGAGATTATACAGCAGTACTAAGCAATGTAGCTGTGAATCCAGCACTCGCGTGAGATATAACACTTACAAGAAGCTGCAGAAGCATGGGGAACTTTATACAGCAGTAATGAGCAGTGGGTGAGATAGAACATTTACTAGAAACAGCAGCAGCATAAAGGACATTATACAGCAGTACTGAGCAGTGTAGCTGTGACTCTAGCACTGGGGTAAAATAAAACACTTACTAGAAGCTGCAGCAGCATAGAAGACTTTATACAGCAGTACTCAGTAGTGAAAATGTAAATCCAGCACTAAGATGAGATATAAGACTTACTAGAAGCTGCATCAGCGTCTCTGTGTGTCTCTTTTCCACTCTGCTCCTGCTCCCTCCACCCCCTCCTTTCTCCATAGACTTCTATAAGCAGCTGTAATCTGATCCCTCAGTGGAGCTGATCAAAGTAAATGGTCAGTGCAGAAGGCCGGGGGAGGGTAGAGGAGCCTGGTAAGTGGAAAAATAGGCCATTTTCTCTAATAAGATATATTTCACAGTATGTTATATTCACTTGTACAATTAATTTATGCAAAGTTTGTTAAAAGGTAAGTGACAATTGAAACTTTATATAACAATTTTTTGGACCACTAAGAAGCCCAAAACCGCAATAACTTGATCACATATAAAATGCTTTGGAATAATCATAATGCATCTGGGCCTAATAGTCTCATAGCTTTTGTTAGGTCCACGTCTGCCATGGTGTCCCATTGGCAGCCTGCAATCCGGTCTCCTCCCTCTGTCAAACTTCTTAGATACTATGGTCACTATTGAGTGTGGCATCAGTAGTTAAACGGCTGTGATCGGTGTTATCTCTGATACAAGCAGTTGCAGCGGGGGCAAAGTTGTGTGTTACAGCCAAGTTCCTGATTTGATTTTATGGGTACACTGGGCAGTACCCATGAGATTCCAGTGATGGCGATGGTCGTCGCTGTGTGGGATCAAAACCCACCTGCAAAGGATATATCAATAACTGGACATGAATCTCTGAGGTTAAAGTGAAGCTCCGACTTATATCATAAGATTGTTTTTAGGTTCAACATTCTGTGCTGATTAATGTCATAATGTATTGGTATAAGAAAGAAAGGCTCCATGTTTCTGGTACAAAGCTACAAACCCCCTGCATAGACAGTTTTGATAACATTTTACTGCCTGCAGCCACAACTAAGTCTAGCTCACTACATACAGATATAAACAGCTCCCATAGATTTACAGGATAACATTCTGCTACATGCAGGCACCACAAGGGGGAGCTCACTAAATGCAGATATATAAAGCTCCCATAGAGTTACATGATAACATTCTGCTGCCTGAAGTAACCTCTAGGGGGATTTAACTACATACAGATATATACAGCTCCCATAGAGATACATGATAACATTCTGCTGCCTGCAGCCACCACTAGAGGGAGCTCACTACATACAGATATATACAGCTCCCATAGAGTTACATGATAACATTCTGCTGCCTGAAGTAACCACTAGGGGGATTTAACTACATACAGATATATACAGCTCCCATAGAGTTACATGATAACATTCTGCTGCCTGCAGCCACCACAAGAGGGAGCTAACTACATACAGATATAAACAGCTCCCATAGATTTACAGGATAACATTCTGCTACCTGCAGGCACCACTAGGGGGAGCTCACAACATACAGATAAATACAGCTCCCATAGAGTTACATGATAACATTCTGCTGCCTGCAGCCACCACTAGGGGGAGCTCACTACATATACACTCCTCAACATTGCAACACCAAGAAGGAAATGTTTTAGAATTGTGGAGATCCCAGGATGGATAGATATGGTAATGATTTGATAATTATAAAAAAAATGGAAATAAAATTTTAGAAACCACTTGACTTCCTCAGTATGGAGTGTGAGCGCCACACGCAGTAATCCCCGCACTTCCAGGCCTTGGCAGCGATCACTGAGGTCATTACTGGTTGTCTGAGGATTGTTCTGCCACGCTGAATGCACTTGGGCCCACAAATCATCAGGATTGGCTTCTGGCCGTTGCTTTTGCCGACCAATGACGTCCCAGATGTGCCCAATGGGAGACAAGTCCAGAGACGCTGCAGGTCGTGGTACCACGTTTAGGCCACGCAGGCTGCTCACAGTAGCACGAGCAACATACGTCCTGGCGTCGTCCCATTGAAAACGGCTTCTGGGAAACTTTGGAGAAATGGCCGTACCACTGGTTCCACCACCAAATCAATGTTACGCCGAGCTGTCAGTGTACCTGAAATGAGGACTAGAGGGGTCCGGCTACCCTACATTATGCCACCCCACATCATAATCCCGGGAGTAGGACCGGCATGATGTTACCTTGTGAAGGCCTCTTCATGGCGTTGCCCACGTGGTCGCCAGACCAATCTCTGGCCATCATTGTGTCTGAGGCAAAAGTGGGACTCATAGCTGAAGAGGATAGACCTCCATTCCAGCCTCCATTGCCGTTTTGCTGTGCACCAGGATAGCCTTTGAGAGCGGTGGCGTGTGGTCAATGGAACAGCTGTAGCTGGATGTCTGGCTCGTAGCCCAATGTGGTGCAAACACCTAATAGTTTGTGTGGACACTGGTTGCCGCCCTAGGCGTGGGATGTGACGTCCAAATTCACTTGCATTACAGAATGGATCATTACATGCAATTCTTGAGATTAGAAGATCCGTCCATGCAGAGGTTCAAACCTTGCGGTAATTCCAATACGTTGTTGTTCTCCCAACTTCCGGGACTTGCAACGTTAAACAGCGCTGACATCTCGGCCGATGCGCGTAGCGATCTGCTGGGCTGATAAACCAAGGTTTCTAAGCTTAAGGATTGTGTCCCTCTCAGTTTGCGACAAGTGGCGATAACTGGCACGTCGACGAACAGAAGGCATCACACAATCATTACACACCACGCGATCAGATTTTGAAAAATTCACATGACTAAAATACTTTGCTCTCAATCTGCCTTTTATACCCCCACGCGCCACAGATTGGAGCTCGGTGCTTGAAAATGTGATAATTTGAGAATCTTAGCAACACCTGCTATTCCTCGATTTGTATAACCTAACAGCTCGTCCTTCTTCGTGTTGCAATTCCAATGTTGAGAAGTATATATATATATATATATACACATATATATATATATATATATATATATAGCTCCATTACATGATAAGATAGAATGCTGCCTACAGTCATCAATAGGGGGAGCTACCTACATGAAAATATATACAGCTCCCATAGAGTTACATGATAACATTCCAGCCACCACTAGGGGGACCTCACTACATACAGATATATACAGCTCCTATAGAATTACATGATAGCATTCTGCTTCCTGCAGCCACCACTAGGGGGAGCTCACTACATACAGATATATACAGCTCCTATAGAATTACATGGTAACACTCTGCTGCCTGCAGTCACCACTAGGGGGAGCGCACTACATACAAATATATACAGCTCCCATAGAGTTACATTATAACATTCTGCTGCCTGCAGCCACCACTAGGGGGACCTCACTACATACAGATATATACAGCTCCTATAGAATTACATGATAACATTCTGCTGCCTGCAGCCACCACTAGGAGGAGCTCACTACATGCAGATATATACAGCTCCTATAGAGTTACAGATAACATTTTGCTACCTGCAGTTACCACTAGGTGAGCTCACTACATACAGATATATACAGCTCCCATAGAGTTACATGATAAAATTCTGATGCCTGCAGTCACCAGTAGGGGGATCTCACTACATACAGATATATAATATATGGACAAAAGGATTAGGACACCTTCACAAAACATCTACAGGCTCACTACATACAGATTTATACAACTCCCGTAGAGTTACATGATAACATTCTTCTACCTGCAGCCACCACTAGGGGAGCTCACTACATACAGATATATACAGCTCCCATAGAGTTACATAATAATATTCTGCTGTCTGCAGCCACCACTAGGGGGAACTTACTACATACAGATATATGCGGCTCTGATACAGAAACATGATAATATTCTGCTGCCTGCAGTCACCACTAGGGAGGCGTACTACATACTGATATATACAGCTCCCATAGAGGTACATGATAACATTATGCTGCCTGCAGCCACCACTAGGGGGAGCTCACAACATACAGATACATACAGCGCCCATAGAGTTACATAACATTCTGCTGCCTACAGTAAGCACTAGGAGGAGCTCATTAGATATAGATATATACAGCTCCCATAGAGGTACATGATAACATTCTGCTGCCTGCAGCCACCACTAGGTGGAGCTCACAACATACAGATACATACAGCGCCCATAGAGTTACATAATAACATTCTGCTGCCTACAGTAAGCACTAGGAGGAGCTCATTAGATATAGATATATACAGCGCCCATAGAGTTATATGATAACATTCTTCAGCCTGTAGTCACCACTACGGGGAGATCAATACATAAAGATATATACACCTCCTACTTAGTTACATGATAACATTCTGCTGCCTGTAGTCACCACTAGGGGGAGCTCACTACATACAGATACATGATAAGATTCAAGATGTAACTCTATGGGAGCTGTATACAGTATATGGAGAAAAGTATTGGCCTCTTCTTAATAATTTAATTCAGGTGTTTCCCTCAGTCTCATTACCACAAGTGTATAAAATCCAGCACTCGCCCGGCAGTCACGTTACAGACATTAGTGGAAGAATGGGTCATTGTAAAGAGATCACTGAATTCCAGCGCGGTCCTGTAATAGGACGCCACCATTGTAACAAGTCAGTTCCGGAAATTTCTTCCCTCCTTGATATTCCACCATCACCTGTGAGTGATATTATTGTAAAGCGGAAACGTGTTCTGTGGAGTGATGATTCTCTATCTGGCGATCTGATGGATAAGTCTTGGTTTGGTGAACGTTACCTGCGTGGCGGCATTGTGCCAGCTGTAAAGTTTGGTGGAGGACGGATAATGTGGCTCGCTTTTCAGAGGACGGCCCTTAGTTGTACTGAAGGAAAATCTTAATGCTTCAGAACACCAAGACATTTTGTACAAATGTAGCTTCCAACTTTGTGGGAACAGTTTGGACTTTGGCCCTTTTCTGTTCCTCATGACTGTACCCGAGGGCACAAGGTTCATAAAGACATGGTTGGGGGAAGTTTGGTGCAGAAGACCTTGACTGGCACAGAGTCCTGGCCTCAACCCTAATCCAACACCTTTGGGATGAACTAGAACGGAGATTACGAGCCCGGCCCCCTCCCCGAACATCAGTGTGAGACCTCAAAAATGATCTTCTGGGTAAATGGCCAAAAATATCTAGACACCCGAAAATCTTGTAGAAAGTCCACAGAAGAGTGGAAGCTGTTTTACTGCGAAGGGGGAACAACCCCATATTAATGTCTATGGGTTTATAATGGAACGTCATAAAAGTTCCTGTAGATGTTTTGTGAAGGTGTCCTAATCCTTTTGTCCATATATTATATATCTGTATGTATTGGGCTACCCCTACTGGTGACTGCAGGCAGTAGAATGTTATCATGTAACTCTATGGGATTTGTATATATCTGTATGTAGTGAGTTCCGTCTAGAGGTCACTGCAGGAAGCAGAATCTTATCATGTAACCCTATTGGAGCTGTATATATCTGTATGTAGTGAGCTCCCTCTAGTGGTGACTGCAGGGAGCAGAATGTTATCATGTATCTCTATGGGAGCTGTATATATCTGTATGTAGTGAGCTCCCTCTAGTGGTGACTGCAGGGAGCAGAATGTTATCATGTAACTCTATGGGAGCTGTATATATCTGTATGTAGTGAGCTCCCCCTAGTGGTAATTGCAGGCAGCAGAATGTTATCATGTAACTCTATGGGAGCTGTATATATCTGTATTTCGTCAGCTCCATGTAGAGGTCACTGCAGGAAGCAGAACTTTGTCATGTAGCTAGGTATAAGCAGGGGATGTAAAGTTCTGCATCAGAAAAAGCCCTGAGCATTATAAAGATATATTATATTAATGAGCCCAGAATGTTGAAAAAAAACACAATGGTGTCCACGTGCTGACATTCTGCTCCTAAGTGCACGGACGCTCTCTCAGTGCACGGACGCTCTCTCAGTGCACGGACGCGCTCTCAGTGCACGGTCGCGCTCTCAGTGCACGGTCGCGCTCTCTGCTGCATCTTCTCTAAGATGTCACAGAGCATGCTGCAGTGACTGAGAAGAACCATTTCAGCAGGGTGAGGGGAGGACTCAGGATTACAGCCCAGAGTGGTGAGGGGATAGGAAGAAGTGCCTGTCCCAGTGTAGGAGGGGATGTTTATGACACGTATCACGGAAGGAACGCACACTGAGTTACTATGCAGTATGAGCATACACTCGCTAAGATACATTCCGGTCCCCCGCCGCGCTGATTAGGAGATATTAATAGCTGGCGCGGGACCGGAGGTCTTCCTTCATGATGACACGACTCTTGGTCATGTGACCGGCCTCGCTGTACTCTATGTACAAAGAGTAGTAGTAGTACAGCGATTACATGGAGTACAGCGTGGCCGGTCATATGACCAAGAGTCGTGCCGTCATGAAGGAAGACCTCCGGTCCCGCGCTATAAAAAACTATTAATATCTCCTAATCAGTGCGGCGGGGGTCCGGAGTGTATCTTAGCGAGTGTATGCTCGAACTGCAGCGAGTACACTGCTAATACTTTTCGGCTCCACATAAACCCTTTATAGATCTAGCTCATCTATAACCTGTCTAAAGATAAGCTGAGTGTAAAACTAAAGTGTCACTATAAGGTCCACGAGCATGACGTTCGCTGGGCTACATGTTAGGAGAAGATTAGGGTTATAATATATAGGAGACCATAATAACATCACTGACCTGAGTCTTATGAGATGATTTATAACTACAGCAGCCGGGAGACAGATCTGGAGCAGAGACTCTGGAGTCCTACAACACAACGAGTACCAGGAGTATCTGCAATCTAATGCTCACCCATAGCTCCCAGCCGCGTCCCATGAAGATAGGACTCCCTCCCAGGCACCACCCCAGGCCCCAGGATGGCAAAGATGGTTTCCTCCTCTGCTGTGAGGACATCCTCTGCTGTTCCATTCTGAGTGGAATGAGGGATACGAGCCAACTTCTCCTTGGTCCGTCTCTTGAAGTCATTCCAGCGTTTCTGAACTTCCTGGGCCGTTCGCTTCCAGTTGGTGATCGCATTAATCTTTGCAGCAATTCCCTCCCAAACACGGCGTCGCTCCGCCACGCTGAGGCGTCGACTCTGTGCCCCATACAGCATGGAGTAATGGGCTCGCACTTCTCTGATAAGTATCTGGTTCTCCTCATAAGAAAACCTGGGTTTACGGAGGCGAGTCACCTCCTCCGTGTCTCCGCCAGACATGGCGAGGGCGTTCACTATGGCCTCCAGTGTTTTGGCTAAATGAGAATGGAGAAAGGGGATTAAACTGGTTATACTGATCCATCTGCACAGTAACATAGGCAACAAGTACCCGCAGCCTGGGGGACCCAACATTCCACACATCAGACACCGTCCTAAACTAACACAACAAAGCGGCAGCCAGTCAGCGCAAATGTCATCTTCTTGGGAGGCGAGGACATATCCTCTATCTTGGTTCTGCTCTTCTCCTATTTGTCTAAGGCTGGGTGTTACCTATAACTGGAAACAGCACAGTCTCCTCCACGGGGGTCATGTTAGCGCAGAGGCGGCCCCCACTATGTGGTTGCACAGTTATTGCGGTGAATTTGGCAGTAAAGCAGGGTAAGATTGTGGGCGCTGGCAGGGAGAGGTCGCCTCCTTGTGCTGGTTTGCACGGACGTCTGTATCCTAATGTGCAGAGGTGCCTTCTAGCCGTATAATTTGCATTCGCCACATTTGATGGTCATTTGTTCTGCGCTATTGGGTACAGGGTAAGTCTCCACCTACATCCAAAGCCTCACTTATCTGTGCTGCCCCCTGCTGAGTCATATGTGTACAGCACATCTCTGTTATGTTTATACCAGATACACCGAAAAAGGGCATACTTACAAATGGACACAGCCGGGTCTTTGATGCTGGGAGAGCATGGTGTGTTGTTGTTTGGCATAGTAAGCAGGGTAGCACGCTCTATGAATTATCAAGGCGTCACAAATAGGCTTCTACCCAGCTATACACGTTGTGCCTCATGACGTACACACTATCCCTCCATGTTTCACACATTCGACCCCATTATCCATTTATTTCTATTGAGGCACTTCTCATTACTGCCCCCTATACTTCACTTATAGTATTACACTTGCACATACACTATGCATTTATTATTTCTCACTACACATCCCATGCACCACACACGCCACTCCCCTCAGGACTAGTGGGAGTGGCTATTATTATTTACATGCACCACACACGCCACTCCCCTCAAGACTAGTGGGAGGGGCTATTATTATTTAAAGCACCTGCTCACTCTCCTTCATCAGCGTTTCTGACCTGTCTGTGTCCTGTAAGTGTGGCCTTTTTCGGTGTATTTGTATATGTCCCCTTGTTTTTATCTGTTTTGTATGTTTATACCAGGCAATGAGCAGGAGTCCAGGATGTTTGTCTGCAAAATGTTAATAGATTCCAAGTGGAAATAGCAGAACTGCGAGCGCAGGTCTTGATGTGATTAGAGTATAAGCGTTGCTACATGCAAGGTGATCAGGTAGTTTGAAGGTCTGTGGTGTAATGTAAGTAGGGTGCACTTGGGCTTGGTAGTCACAATCACTCCTGACACTTGTGACTTTCTAGACTTCTCCTCAATCACTCCTGACACTTGTGAGTTCCTAGACTCTTCCTCCTCAGTGACAAAAACTCCTGACACTTGTGAGTTAATAGACTCTTCCTCCTCAGTCACAATCACTCCTGACATTTGTTCTTCCTCCTCAGTCACAATCACTCCTGACACTTGTGACTTTCTAGACTTCTCCACAATCACTCCTAACACTTGTGACTTTCTAAACTTCTCCTCAATCACTCCTGACACTTGTGAGTTTAAAGAGGCTCTGTCACCAGATTTTGGAACTCCTATCTGCTATTGCCTGTGATCGGCGCTGCAATGTAGATTACAGTAACGTTTTTATTTTTAAAAAACGAGCATTTTTGGCCAAGTTATGACCATTTTTGTATTTATGCAAATGAGGCTTGCAAAAGTCCAAGTGGGTGTGTATTATGTGCGTACATCGGGGCGTTTTTACTACTTTTACTAGCTGGGCCTTCTGACGAGAAGTATCATCCACTTCTCTTCAGAACGCCCAGCTTCTGGCAGTGCAGACACAGCCGTGTTCTCGAGAGATCACGCTGTGACATCACTCACAGGTCCTGCATCGTGTCGGACAAGCGAGGACACATCGGCACCAGAGGCTACAGTTGATTCTGCAGCAGCATCGGCGTTTGCAGGTAAGTCGATGTAGCTACTTACCTGCAAACGCTGATGCTGCTGTAGAATCAACTGTAGCCTCTGGTGCCGATGTGGCCGACACGATGCAGGACCTGGGGCAGGAAGTGAGTGACGTCACAGCGTTATCTCTGGAGAACACGCTGTCTGCACTGCCAGAAGCTGGGCGTTCTGAAGAGAAGTGGATGATACTTCTCGTCAGAACGCCCAGCTATTAAAAGTAGTAAAAACGCCCCGATGTACGCACATAATACACGCCCACTTGGACTTTTACTTTAAACACGCCCACTTGGACTTTTGCAAGCCTCATTTGCATAAATACAAAAATGGTCATAACTTGGCCAAAAATGCTCGTTTTTAAAAAATAAAAACGTTACTGTAATCTACATTGCAGCGCCGATCACATGCAATAGCAGATAGGGGTTGCAAAATCTGGTGACAGAGCCTCTTTAAAGACTCTTCCTCCTCACCTCAATCACAATCACTCTTGTCAGTTGTGAGTTTATAGACTTCTTCTCAATCACTCCTGACACTTGTGAGTTGCTAGACTCTTCCTCCTCAGTCACAATCACTCTTGACACTTGTGAGTTCCTAGACTCTTCCTCCTTAGTCACAATCACTCCTGACACTTGTGAGTTTATAGACTCTTCCTCCTCAGTCACAATCACTCCTCACACTTGTGAGTTTATAGACTCTTCCTCCTCAGTCACAATCACTCCTGACACTTGTGAGTTCCTACTCTTCCTCCTCAATCACAATCACTCCTGACACTTGTGAGTTTATAGACTCTTCCTCCTCAGTCACAATCACTCCTGACACTTGTGACTTTCTAGACTTCTCTCCACAATCACTCCTAACACTTGTGACTTTCTAAACTTCTCCTCAATCACTCCTGACACTTGTGAGTTTAAAGACTCTTCCTCCTCAGTCACAATCACTCTTGACAGTTGTGAGTTTATAGACTTCTTCTCAATCACTCCTGACACTTGTGAGTTTATAGACTCTTCCTCCTCAGTCACAATCACTCCTGACACTTGTGAGTTTATAGACTTCTCAATCACTCCTGACACTTGTGAGTTGCTAGACTCTTCCTCCTCAGTCAAAATCACTCCTGATACTTGTGAGTTTATAGACTCTTTCTCCTCAGTCACAATCACTCTTGATACTTGTGAGTTCCTAGACTCTTCCTCCTTAGTCACAATCACTCCTGACACTTGTGAGTTTATAGACTTCTCCTCAGTCACAATCACTCCTGACACTTGTGACTTTCTAGACTTCTCCTCAATCACTCCTGACACTTGTGAGTTCCTAGACTCTTCCTCCTCAGTCACAATCACTCCTGACACTTGTGAGTTTATAAACTTCTAAACAATCACGCCTGACACTTGTGAGTTTATAGACTCTTCCTCCTCAGTCACAATCATTCCTGACACTTGTGAGAGTATAGACTTCTCCACAATCACTCCTGACACTTGTGAGTTTATAGACTCTTTCTCCTCAGTCACAATCACTCTTTACACTTGTGAGTTCCTAGACTCTTCCTCCTCAGTCACAATCACTCCTGACACTTGTGAGTTTATAGACTTCTCCACAATCACTCCTGACACTTGTGAGTTTATAGACTCTTCCTCCTCAGTCACAATCACTCTTGACACTTGTGAGTTTATAGACTCTTCCTCCTCAGTCACAATCACTCTTGACACTTGTGAGTTCCTAGACTCTTCCTCCTTAGTCACAATCACTCCTGACACTTGTGAGTTTATAGACTCTTCCTCCTCAGTCACAATCACTCCTCACACTTGTGAGTTTATAGACTCTTCCTCCTCAGTCACAATCACTCGTGACTCTTGTGACTTTCTAGAGTTCTCCTCAATCACTCCTGACACTTGTGAGTTCCTAGACTCTACCTTCTCAGTCACAATCACTCCTGACACTTGTGAGTTTAAAGACTCTTCCTCCTCAGTCACAATCACTCTTGACAGTTGTGAATTTATAGACTTCTTCTCAATCACTCCTGACACTTGTGAGTTGCTAGACTCTTCCTCCTCAGTCAAAATCACTCCTGATACTTGTGAGTTTATAGACTCTTCCTCCTCAATCACTCCTGACACTTGTGAGTTTATAGACTCTTCCTCCTCAGTCACAATCACTCTTGACACTTGTGAGTTTATATACTTCTCCTCAATCACTCCTGACACCTGTGAGTTTATAGACTCTTACTCCTCAGTCACAATCACTCGTGACACTTGTGACTTTCTAGAGTTCTCCTCAATCACTCCTGACACTTGTGAGTTCCTAGACTCTACCTTCTCAGTCACAATCACTCCTGACACTTGTGAATTTATACACTCTTCCTCCTCAGTCACAATCACTCCTGACACTTGTGAGTTTATAGACTCTTCCTCCTCAGTCACAATCATTTCTGACACTTGTGAGTTTATAGACTCTTCCTCCTCAGTCACAATCACTCCTGACATTTGTTCTTCCTCCTCAGTCACAATCACTCCTGACACTTGTGAGTTTATAGACTTCTCCTCAATCACTCCTGACCCTTGTGAGTTCCTAGACTCTTCCTCCTCAGTCACAATCACTCCTGACACTTGTGACTTTCTAGACTTCTCCTCAAT
Organism: Rhinoderma darwinii; assembly: GCF_050947455.1. Lineage (NCBI taxonomy): Eukaryota > Metazoa > Chordata > Amphibia > Anura > Rhinodermatidae > Rhinoderma > Rhinoderma darwinii. The sequence continues at coordinate 208,425 of NW_027463598.1, forward strand.
CACTCCTGACACTTGTGAGTTTATAGACTCTTCCTCCTCAGTCACAATCACTCCTGACACTTGTGAGTTTATAGACTTCTCCACAATCACTCATGACACTTGTGAGTTCCTACTCTTCCTCCTCAATCACAATCACTCGACACTTGTGAGTTTATAGACTCTTCCTCCTCAGTCACAATCACTCTTGACACTTGTGAGTTCCTAGACTCTTCCTCCTCATTCACAATCACTCCTGACACTTGTGAGTTTATAGACTTCTCCTCAATCACACCTGACACTTGTGAGTTGCTAGACTCTTCCTCCTCAGTCACAATCACTCCTGACACTTGTGAGTTTATAGACTCTTATTACTCAGTCACAATCATTTCTGACACTTGTGAGTTTATAGACTCTTCCTCCTCAGTCACAATCACTCCTGACACTTGTGAGTTCCTGTTGAGTGGATACATACAGTGGTTGCTGGTTATATACGGTGGTTGCCGTGTTTACATATTAGTCTCTGTGTATATATGGTGGTTGCTGAGAATGTATAATGGTCGTTGGATATATATAATAGCCGCTGATTTTATATGGTGGTTGGTGGTTATATATTTTGGTCATCGGGTACTAACATTGATTGCCCCATGTACTATTATGATTGTCGATATATATGGTGGCTGCAGGGTATATGTAATGGTATGCACAATGTCGGCACCATGGCAACAGTACACAAAACATTAAAAAAAACACAGTAGTCATAAAAGCACAGTAAGAAGATTGCGATCATTAAGTCCTGAAGCGCGTGGGGCAACCTTTGGCAATCATCACCAGCTTGCAGTACTTTTCCAATCTCTGCAAATTTCAAAACATTGGGATCCCACTTATGTACTTCCCTGTTATGTTCTAGGTGGTGATCCCTCACTTGTAGCAATGGACGTGCTCTAAATATTTTAAACAGGCAGCGTATTATCTTTCCCATATAAAAGCGCCCACGAGGACTAAAACTGACTACAAAATAATTGTGTGCAAATAAAATGTTTCATGGGTTACGGTCCATGGGTACATACGGTTGTTGATAGGTGTAAACAGTGGTTGCAAGATATATTTAATGGCCGTTGGATATATATCATAGTTGCAGGGTATATATATTAATATCTGGGTTTATACAGTGGCGTCAGGATATATATAATAGTATCTGATTTTATATGATGCTTGCTAGATCTAAAAAATGGATCCTGGGTAAATATGTTAGTGTCCGCGTCCATATAATCGTCGCTGGTTATAAATATTTGCTGGGTGTATACGGTGGTGCCAGGTATATAGAATGGTCCCTGGGTATTTACACTGGTTACTGGGTATCTATATAATAGTCCTCGGGTATTTACACTGGTTATGTAATGGATTTGCCTGACACAGCTTCTTTGTCGACGCCCGTGGTTAATCAGCCTGCATCTGTGCCTAGATCTGTTAGAGTGACTCGATCTGCTACCACTCCTGCTGGGAGGCTGAGGAGTGGGAGAACCTATCACAGCCTGGCCAGACGGAGCTAGCTCCCGCCCTCTGTCTATTTATACCCTCATTTCCTGTTCCTCCTTTGCATGTGATTCTTTCCTGTTTCCTGGCTCTGCTGTTCCTGCTATTACTATTGTCCTCTGCTTCAAATTGGCCCTGGCTTTACTGACTACTCTCCTGCTCTGCGTTTGATACCTCGTACACTCCTGGTTTGACTCGGCTCGTTCACTACTCTTGTTGCTCACGGTGTTGCCGTGGGCAACTACCCCATTTCCCTTAGCTTCTGTGTACCCTTGTCTGTTTGTCTGTCGTGCACTTATTGAGCGTAGGGACCGTCGCCCAGTTGTACGCCGTCGCCTAGGACGTGCCGTGCAAGTAGGCAGGGACTAAGTGGCGGGTAGATTAGGGCTCACCTGTTTGTCTCCCTACCCCGTCATTACAGGTTATTGGATATATATATATATAGAAATAATAGTCCCAGGTATATATAATCGTTGCCGGGGGTATATATGACAGATTTCTTTATTTATACTGGTTACTGGGTATATAAACTGGTTGGCAGGTATTTATAATGATTTCCAGTTATATATATAATATATATATATATATATGTAATGGATGACAGGTATATATGGTTGTCGTATATGTAGGGTACTGTGCAAAAGTTTTAGGCTTTTGTGGAAAAATACTGCACGGTAACCAAGCGTTCAAATAGAAGTGCTAATAGTTGCTTTTTTTCGCTATTAACAAAATACAAAGTGAATGAAAAGAAGTGAAATCTAAATCAAATCAATATTTGATGTGACCCACCCTTTGCCTTCAGAACAGCATAGATTCTTTTGCAGGAACTCGGCGAGAGGTTGTTCCACGTCTTGGAGCAGTAAGTGCAGATCTTCTGTGAATGTCGCTGCCTCAAATCCTTCTCTTCATGTATCCCAGAAAGACTCCATGAAGTAGAGATCAGGGCTCTGTGGGGGCCACATCATCACTGCCAGGACTCCATGTTCTTCTTTATACTGAAGATATTTCTTAGTGACATTGGCTGGATGTTAGGAGTCGTTGTCCTGCCAATCAGACCCCTCCCTGATGTTATTACATGATGGATAAGTATCTGCCTGGATATCTCAGCATTGACGACGCCAATAATCCTGACCAAATCTCCGAATGTATTTGATGAAAATCCACCCCAAAGCTGCATGGACCCTCCACCATGCTTCACTGCTGCCTGCAGACACTCATTATTGTACCGCTCTCCAGGACCCTCCACCATGCTTCACTGCTGCATGCAGACCCTCATTATTTCACCGCTCTCCAAGACCCTCCACCATCTTCTCTGTCCCTGCAGACCCTCATTATTGTACCACTCTCCAGGACTCTCCACCATCTTCACTGCTGCCTACAGACCCTCATTATCGCACCGCTCTGGAGGCCCCTCCACCATGCTTCACTGCTGCCTGCAGACCCTCATTATTATACCGCTCTCCAGGACCCTCCACCATGCTTCACTGATGCCTGCAGACCCTCCTTATTGTACCGCTCCCCAGGACCCTCCACCATCTTCACTGCTGCCTGCAGACCCTCATTATTGTCCCGCTCTCCAGGACCCCCCACCATGCTTCACTGCTGCCTGCAGACTCTCATTATTGCACTGCTCTCCAGGACCCTCCTCCATGCTTCACTGCTGCCTGCAGACCCTCATTATTGCACCGCTCTCAAGGACCCTCCACCATGCTTCACTGCTGCCTGCAGACACTCATTATTGTACCGCTCTCCAGGAGCCTCCACTATGCTTCACTGCTGCCTGCAGACTCTCATTATTGTACTGCTCCCCAGGACCCTCCACCATGCTTCACTGCTGCCTGCAGACCCTCATTATTGTACCGCTCTCCAGGACCCCCCACCATCTTCGCTGTCCCTGCAGACCCCCATTATTGTACCACTCTCCAGGACCCCCCACCATGCTTCACTGCTGCCTGCAGACCCTCATTATTGCACCGCTCTCCAGGACCCTCCACCATGCTTCACTGCTGCCTGCAGACACTCGTACCGCTCTCCAGGACTCTCCACCATGCTTCACTGCTGCCTGCAGACCCTCTTTATTGCACCGCTCTACAGGAGCCTCCACCATGCTTCACTGCTGCCTGCAGACACTCATTATTGTACCGCTCTCCAGGAGCCTCCACTATGCTTCACTGCTGCCTGCAGACTCTCATTATTATACTGCTCCCCAGGACCCACCACCATGCTTCACTGCTGCCTGCAGACCCTCATTATTGTACCGCTCTCAAGGACTCCCCACCATCTTCACTGTCCCTGCAGACCCCCATTATTGTACCGCTCTCCAGGACCCTCCACCATCTTCACTGCTGCCTGCAGATCCTCATTATTGTACTGCTCCCCAGGACCCTCCACCGTGCTTCACTGCTGCCTGCAGACCCTCATTATTGCACCGCTCTCCAGGACCCTCCACCATGCTTCACTGCTGCCTGCAGACCCCCATAATTGTACCACTCTCCAGGACCCCCACCATGCTTCACTGCTGCCTGCAGACCCTCATTATTGCACCGCTCTCCAGGACCCTCCACCATCTTCACTGCTGCCTGCAGACCCTCATTATTGCACCGCTCTCCAGGACCCTCCACCATCTTCACTGCTGCCTGCAGACCCTCATTAATGTACCGCTCTCCAGGACCCTCCACCATGCTTCACTGCTGCCTGCAGACCCTCATTATTATACCGCTCTCCAGGACCCTCCACCATGCTTCACTGATGCCTGCAGACCCTCCTTATTGTACCGCTCCCCAGGACCCTCCACCATCTTCACTGCTGCCTGCAGACCCTCATTATTGTCCCGCTCTCCAGGACCCCCCACCATGCTTCACTGCTGCCTGCAGACTCTCATTATTGCACCGCTCTCCAGGACCCTCCTCCATGCTTCACTGCTGCCTGCAGACCCTCATTATTGCACCGCTCTCAAGGACCCTCCACCATGCTTCACTGCTGCCTGCAGACCCTCATTATTGTACCGCTCTCCAGAACCCTCCACTATGCTTCACTGCTGCCTGCAGACCCTCATTATTGCACCACTCTCCAGGACCCTCCACCATGCTTCACTGCTGCCTGCAGACACTCATTATTGTACCGCTCTCCAGGAGCCTCCACCATGCTTCACTGCTGCCTGCAGACCCTCATTATTGTACCGCTCTCCAGGACCCCCCACCATCTTCGCTGTCCCTGCAGACCCCCATTATTGTACCACTCTCCAGGACCCCCCACCATGCTTCACTGCTGCCTGCAGACCCTCATTATTGCACCGCTCTCCAGGACCCTCCACCATGCTTCACTGCTGCCTGCAGACACTCGTACCGCTCTCCAGGACTCTCCACCATGCTTCACTGCTGCCTGCAGACCCTCTTTATTGCACCGCTCTACAGGAGCCTCCACCATGCTTCACTGCTGCCTGCAGACACTCATTATTGTACCGCTCTCCAGGAGCCTCCACTATGCTTCACTGCTGCCTGCAGACTCTCATTATTGTACTGCTCCCCAGGACCCACCACCATGCTTCACTGCTGCCTGCAGACCCTCATTATTGTACCGCTCTCAAGGACTCCCCACCATCTTCACTGTCCCTGCAGACCCCCATTATTGTACCGCTCTCCAGGACCCTCCACCATCTTCACTGCTGCCTGCAGATCCTCATTATTGTACTGCTCCCCAGGACCCTCCACCGTGCTTCACTGCTGCCTGCAGACCCTCATTATTGCACCGCTCTCCAGGACCCTCCACCATGCTTCACTGCTGCCTGCAGACCCCCATAATTGTACCACTCTCCAGGACCCCCACCATGCTTCACTGCTGCCTGCAGACCCTCATTATTGCACCGCTCTCCAGGACCCTCCACCATCTTCACTGCTGCCTGCAGACCCTCATTATTGCACCGCTCTCCAGGACCCTCCACCATCTTCACTGCTGCCTGCAGACCCTCATTAATGTACCGCTCTCCAGGACCCTCCATCATGCTTCACTGCTGCCTGCAGACCCTCATTATTGTACCGCTCTCCATGACCCTCACCATCTTCACTGCTGCCTGCAGACCCTCATTATTGCACCGCTCTCCAGGAGCCTCCACCATGCTTCACTGCTGCCTGCAGACACTCGTACCGCTGTCCAGGACTCTCCACCATGCTTCACTGCTGCCTGCAGACCCTCTTTATTGCACTGCTCTACAGGAGCCTCCACCATGCTTCACTGCTGCCTGCAGACACTCATTATTGTACTGCTCCCCAGGAACCTCCACCATGCTTCACTGCTGCCTGCAGACCCTCATTATTTTACCGCTCTCCAGGACTCCCCACCATCTTTACTGTCCTTGCAGACCCCCATTATTGTACCACTCTCCAGGACCCTCCACCATCTTCACTGCTGCCTGCAGATCCTCATTATTGTACTGCTCTCCAGGACCCTCCACCATGCTTCACTGCTGCCTGCAGACCCTCATTATTGCACCGCTCTCCAGGACCCTCCACCATGCTTCACTGCTGCCTGCAGACCCCCATTATTGTACCACTCTCCAGGACCCCCCACCATGCTTCGCTGCTGCCTTTAGACCCTCATTATTGTACCGATCTCCAGGACCCTCCACCATCTTCACTGCTGCCTTTAGACCCTCATTATTGCACCGCTCTCCAGGACCCTCCACCATGCTTCGCTGCTGCCTTTAGACCCTCATTATTGTACCGCTCTCCAGGACCCTCCACCATGCTTCACTGCTGCCTGCAGACCCTCATTATTGTACTGCTCTCCAGGACCCTCCACCATCTTCACTGCTGCCTGCAGACCCTCATTATTGTACCGCTCTCCAGGACCCTCCACCATGCTTCACTGCTGCCTATTCTTATGTTTTTGTGCATAGTTGAGTCGCTTGGCCTTGTTTGCATGTTGAAAGTTTTGCTTTTTGGCCACAATTTTTCCATGAAGACCACTTCTGGCCAGACTTCCCTGAACAGTAGAGAAGTGAACCTGGAACCAACTGGTTTCTGCCAGTTTTTAGCTAATGGCACTGCTGGACATCTTCTGATTTAGGAGAGAATCATGATGTGTCTTTGATCTGCTGCATTGTTTCTTTGGCCGACCACTGTATCTATGGTCCTCAACGTTGCCCGTTTCGTTCTGCTTCTTCATAAGAGCTTAAACAGCACATCTTGAAACCCCAGTCTGCTATGAAATCTTTGCCTGGGAGAGATCTTGCTGATGTAGTATAACTACCTTGTGTCTTGTTGCCGTGACCAGTCTTGCCATGGTGGACCTGTGACATGAAACCGTCTTCTACAACCTCACCCTTGTAGCAGAGTTTTGCGGTTCATCACCCAGTTGTAAGCCTCCTACACAGCTGATTCTGTTACAGTTAATGACTGGGTTTCCACCTACATATGAAAATGATGATTGTTATCACCTGTTTGGTATAATTTGTTAATCATACTTCTGACTATATTCTGAAAAATCCATGACTTTGTGCAAGTACCTAGAAGAATTGATTATGTAAGAGTGGTCACATCAAATATTGACTTGATTTACATTTCTCTTCTGTTCATTCACTTTGTATTTTGTTAATTGATAAATAAAAACTATTAACACTTCTATACAGGAAAGCATTCTTACTTGCAGCATTTTTCCACAACTGCCTAAAGATATTGCAGAGTACTGTATAATGGTTGCCAGGTATATATAATAGTTGCTGGGTATATATATTATAGTTGCCGGGTATATTTAATGGTTGACGGGTATATATAACTGTTGCTGGGTAAAAAAACATAATTGACAGGCATATATAATTGCCGGGCATATAAGATGGTTGCCAGGTATATAAGGTGGTTGTCGGGTATGTGTATATATATATATATATAGGTTGCTGTGTATGTAAAATGGTTGCCGGTTATATATAGTGATTTCCGGATATATATAGTGCTTGCTGGGTATATAAGGTGGTTGCCGAGTATATATAATCGTTGCCGGGTATGTAAGGTGGTTGCTGGGTATATAGAATTGTCTCCGGGTATATATAATGGTTACCAGACATATAAGGTGGTGGCCGGGTATATACACAGTGGAGTCCCACTAATAATATCCAGAGTAACCGTGTGCAGCACTGACAGCACCTAGACGGGCTGGGAGTCACTCAATAAGGTGCTGGTCGGTTGTCTCAGTATCTGGCGCCTCGCTGACTGCAGTGCATCCCACATTTGCTGGAGGGTGTGTGGGGGAGAGCCATAGAGCGAAAAACATGATCGCGGTTGTTCCACAGATGCTTAATTGGGTTCAAGTCTGGCGAATTGGGGGCCAAGGAAGTACTTGGAAGTCTTGGTCGTGCACTTCCACCCACTATTGGACATTTCCAGCCGTGTGACGTGTCGCATTGTCTTGCTGGAAGATTCCAGCTGCCCCAGCTTGTGTTTTTCCGGCAATGGTTGCAGGGCGTTTGATGTTTCTCGCCTGACACGACAATGTCCATCCAAACGTGACTCATCGGAGAAGACGACCCTTTGCCACTCATCGGTGGTCCAATTCCAATACTGCCGTGCACATTGAAGCCTTTTCTTCTGATGCACCTTTGCTACATCCGTCGGCTTCGGAACCCCATACGCAGTAGGCTCGCTGATGTTTTACACACACGTCTGGTAGCGCCCTGGTTGATTTTCACGGTGAGCTGCTCCATTGTAGCGTGTCGTTCGCCCCTCACACACCTTCGTAGCCGACGTTCACCTCTCACATCAATGGCACGTGGTGCTCCAGTTTCCATGTCGGTTATTCCCAATGGTGCCATTTGTCCACTCACGATTCACTGTCACCACAGCAGCACGCGAACACTTTACAAACCGACGTCGAAAGTAGGAGGTGCTCCTAATAATGGGGCTTCACTGCGTATAATAGTTGCCGAACATAAATAATGGTTGACGGGTATATATAAATGTTGCCAGGTATATATGGTGGTTGCGTGGCATATATAATGTTAGTCAGCTGTATAAGGTGGTTCCCGGATTTAAATGGCGGTCTCTGGCTATATAAGACGGTTGCCAGGTAGATATGAAGGTTGTCAGATATATATTGGTTTCTGGGTATATAAGGTGGTTGCTGGGTAAATAATATGGTTGCCAGGTATATATAATGGTTGTCATTTATGTTTAATGGTTACAGGTTATACAGGTCCTTCTCAATGAATTAGAAGATCATCTGAAAGTTCATTTATTTCAGTAATTCAGCTCATAAAGTGTCTCGTATATTCTATAGATTTATCACACACAGAGGGATCTCATATATTCTATAGATTCATCACACACAGAGGGATCTCATATATTCTATAGATTCATCACACACAGAGATCTCATATATTCTATAGATTCATTACACACAGAGGGATCTCGTATATTCTATAGATTCATCACACACAGAGGGATCTCATATATTCTATAGATTCATCACACACAGAGGGATCTCATATATTCTATAGATTCATCACACACAGAGATCTCATATATTCTATAGATTCATTACACACAGAGGGATCTCATATATTCTATAGATTCATCACACACAGAGGGATCTCGTATATTCTATAGATTCATTACACACAGAGGGATCTCATATATTCTATAGATTCATCACACACAGAGATCTCATATATTCTATAGATTCATTACACACAGAGGGATCTCATATATTCTATAGATTCATCACACACAGAGGGATCTCATATTCTATAGATTCATCACACACAGAGGGATCTCGTATATTCTATAGATTCATCACACACAGAGGGATCTCATATATTCTATAGATTCATCACACACAGAGGGATCTCATATATTCTATAGATTCATTACACACAGAGGGATCTCATATATTCTATAGATTCATCACACACAGAGGGATCTCATATATTCTATAGATTCATCACACACAGAGGGATCTCATATATTCTATAGATTCATCACACACAGAGGGATCTCATATATTCTATAGATTCATCACACACAGAGGGATCTCATATATTCTATAGATTCATCACACAGAGGGATCTCATATTCTATAGATTCATCACACACAGAGGGATCTCATATATTCTAGATTCATCACACACATCGGGATCTCATATATTCTATAGATTCATCACACAGAGGGATCTCGTATATTCTATAGATTCATCACACACAAGGATCTCGTATATTCTATAGATTCATTACACACAGGGATCTCGTATATTCTATAGATTCATCACACACAGAGGGATCTCGTATATTCTATAAATTCATCACACACAGAGGGATCTCGTATATTCTATAGATTCATCACACACAGAAGGATCTCGTATATTCTATAGATTCATCACACAGAGGGATCTCATATATTCTATAGATTCATCACACAGAGGGATCTCATATATTCTATAGATTCATCACACACAGAGGGATCGCATATATTCTATAGATTCACTACACACAGAGGGATCTCATATATACTAGATTCATTACACACAGAGGGATCTCGTATATTCTATAGATTCATCACACACAGAGGAATCTCATATATTCTATAGATTCATCACACACAGAGGGATCTCGTATATTCTATAGATTCATTACACACAGAGGGATCTCATATATTCTAGAGATTCATCACACAGAGGGATCTCGTATATTCTATAGATTCATTACACACAGAGGGATCTCATATATTCTAGAGATTCATCACACACAGAGGGATCTCGTATATTCTATCGATTCATCACACACACAGAGGGATCTCATATATTCTATAGATTCATCACACACAGAGGGATCTCGTATATTCTATAGATTCATCACACACAGAGGGATCTCGTATATTCTATAGATTCATCACACAGGGATCTCGTATATTCTATAGATTCATCACACAGAGGGATCTCATATATTCTATAGATTCATCACACACAGAGGGATCTCATATATTCTATAGATTCATCACACACAGAGGGATCTCATATATTCTATAGATTCATTACACACAGAGGGATCTCATATATTCTTATGATTCATCACACACAGAGGGATCTCATATATTCTATAGATTCATCACACACAGTGGGATCTCATATTCTATAGATTCATTACACACAGAGGGATCTCGTATATTCTATAGATTCATCACACACAGAGGGATCTCGTATATTCTATAGATTCATCACACACAGAGGGATCTAATATATTCTATAGATTCATCACACACAGAGGGATCTCATATATTCTATAGATTCATCACACACAGAGGGATCTCATATATTCTATAGATTCATCACACACAGAGGGATCTCATATATTCTATAGATTCATCACACACAGAGGGATCTCATATATTCTATAAATTCGTCCCACACAGAGGGATCTCATATATTCTATAGATTCATCACACACAGAGGGATCTCATATATTCTATAGATTCATCACACACAAGGATCTCGTATATTCTATAGATTCATTACACACAGAGGGATCTCGTATATTCTATAGATTCATCACACACAGAGGGATCTCATATATTCTATAGATTCATCACACACAGAGGGATCTCGTATATTCTATAGATTCATCACACACAGAGGGATCTCATATATTCTATAGATTCATCACACACAAGGATCTCGTATATTCTATAGATTCATTACACACAGAGGGATCTCGTATATTCTATAGATTCATCACACACAGAGGGATCTCATATATTCTATAGATTCATCACACACAGAGGGATCTCGTATATTCTATAGATTCATCACACACAGAGGGATCTCATATATTCTATAGATTCACTACACAGAGGGATCTCATATATTCATCACACACAGAGGGATCTCGTATATTCTATAGATTCATCACACAGAGGGATCTCATATATTCTATAGATTCATCACACACAGAGGGATCTCATATATTCTATAGATTCATCACACACAGAGGGATCTCATATATTCTATAGATTCATCACACAGAGGGATCTCATATATTCTATAGATTCATCACACACAGAGGGATCTCATATATTCTATAGATTCATCACACACAGAGGGATTTCATATATTCTATAGATTCATCACACACAGAGGGATCTCATATATTCTATAGATTCATCACACACAGAGATCTCGTATATTCTATAGATTCATTACACACAGAGGGATCTCATATATTCTATAGATTCATCACACACAGAGGGATCTCATATATTCTATAGATTCATCACACACAGGGATCTCGTATATTCTATAGATTCATCACACACAGAGGGATCTCATATATTCTATAGATTCATCACACACAGGGATCTCATATATTCTATAGATTCATCACACACAGAGGGATCTATTTCCAGCAGTTTTCTCTTGTAATGTTGATGATTATGGGAACAGTTACTGAAAACCCAAAATTTAGTGTCTCAGAAAATGAGAATATTATATAAGCCCAATATCAGAGATGATTTTTATACAAAAATGTTGTCGTCCTGAGAAGTCCGTCCAGTATCTGCCCCCAGTACTTGGACCTCCACGTATTACACATAGTATTGACACCCCAGCACTGACCCCCCCATTCATCACACATTTATTTCTTATTACATTATCACATAGTGCCGACACTTCCAGACATACACATTTCTTTCTTACCCCCCAGCACTACACTGACACTAACACACATTTATCGCACACTTGTGAGCACTTAGTTCGCCACTCCCCTCAAGACTAGTTGGAGGGGCTATCACTATTTAATGCGCCCTCCTTCTGCAGCATATTTTGACCGGTCTGCGTCCTGCTGGGAACGGGTTTTCACCTACCCACTTAGTAAGTATGGCCTTTTTTGTGGTTTTCAATACTTGGTCGTGGCTCAGACTCTGCATGAATCACTGCATCAATGCGCCGTGGCATGGAGGTGATCAGCCTGTGGCACTGCTGAGGTGTTATCAATGTGGCGTGGAATGGGGATGATCAGCCTGTGGCACTGCTGAGGTGTTATCAATGCGGCGTGGCATTGAGCGATCAGCCTTTGGCACTGCTGAGGCGTTATCAATGCGGCGTGGCATGGGGGCGATCAAACTGTGGCACTGCTGAGGTGGCATCAATGCGGCATGGCGACAATCAGCCTGTGGCACTGATGAGGTGTTATCAATGCAGCGTGGCATGGGGGCGATCAGCCTGCGGCACTGCTGAGGTGGCATCAATGCGGCAATCAGCCTGTGGCACTGATGAGGTGTTATCAATGCGGCGTGGGGGCGATCAGACTGTGGCACTGCTGAGGTGGCATCAACGCGGTGTGGCATGGAGGCGATCAGCCTGTGGCACTGCTGAGGTGTTATGGAAGCCCAGGTTGTATGATATCGGCCTTCAGCTCGTCTGCATTGTTGGGTCTGGGGCCCCCATGCCACTCCGCATTGATACCACTTCAGCAGTGCCACAGGCTGATCGCCTCTATGCCACGCCGCACTGATAACACCTCAGCAGTGCAACAGGCTAATCGCCCCCATGCCACGGCGCATTGGTAACACCTCAGCAGTGCCACAGGCTGATCGCCTCCATGCCACGCCGCATTGGTAACACCTCAGCAGTGCCACAGGCTGATCGTCTCCATGTCACGCCGCATTGATAAAACCTCAGCAGTGCCACAGGCTGATCGCATCCATGCCACGCCGCATTGAATACACCTCAGAGTCGGAGCCCCGGCCAAGTACTGGGGGCAGATACTGGACGGACTTCTCAGGACGACAACATTTTTGTATAAAAATCATCTCTGATATTGGGCTTATATAATATTCTCATTTTCTGAGACACTAAATTTTGGGTTTTCAGTAACTGTTCCCATAGTAATCAACATTACAAGAGAAAACTGCTGGAAATAGATCCCTCTGTGTGTGATGAATCTATAGAATATATGAGATCCCTCTGTGTGTGATGAATCTATAGAATATATGAGATCCCTCTGTGTGTGATGAATCTATAGAATATATGAGATCCCTGTGTGTGATGAATCTATAGAATATATGAGATCCCTCTGTGTGTGATGAATCTATAGAATATATGAGATCCCTCTGTGTGTGATGAAACTATAGAATATATGAGATCCCTGTGTGATTATCTATAGAATATATGAGATCCCTCTGTGTGTGATGAATCTATAGAATATATGAGATCCCTCTGCGTGTGATGAATCTATAAAATTTATGAGATCCCTGTGTTTGATGAATCTATAGAATATATGAGATCCCTGTGTGATGAACCTATAGAATATATGAGATCCCTGTGTGATGAACCTATAGAATATATGAGATCCCTCTGTGTTTGATGAATCTATAGAATATATGAGATCCCTGTGTGTGATGAACCTATAGAATATATGAGATCCCTCTGTGTGTGATGAATCTATAGAATATATGAGATCCCTGTGTGTAGTGAATCTATAGAATATATGAGATCCCTCTGTGTGTAATGAATCTATAGAATATATGAGATCCCTCTGTGTGTGATGAATCTATAGAATATATGAGATCCCTCTGTGTGTGTGATGAATCTATAGAATATATGAGATCCCTCTGTGTGTGTGATGAATCTATAGAATATGAGATCCCTCTGTAATGAATCTATAGAATATATGAGATCCCTCTGTGTGATGAACCTATAGAATATATGAGATCCCTCTGTGTGTGATGAATCTATAGAATATATGAGATCCCTCAGTGTGTGATGAATCTATAGAATATATGAGATCCCTCTGTGTGTAATGAATCTATAGAATATATGAGATCCCTCTGTGATGAACCTATAGAATATATGAGATCCCTCTGTGTGTGTGATGAATCTATAGAATATATGAGATCCCTCTGTGTGATGAATCTATAGAATATGAGATCCCTCTGTAATGAATCTATAGAATATATGAGATCCCTCTGTGTGTGATGAACCTATAGAATATATGAGATCCCTCTGTGTTTGATGAATCTATAGAATATATGAGATCCCTGTGTGATGAACCTATAGAATATATGAGATCCCTGTGTGTGATGAACCTATAGAATATATGAGATCCCTCTGTGTTTGATGAATCTATAGAATATATGAGATCCCTGTGTGTGATGAACCTATAGAATATATGAGATCCCTCTGTGTGTGATGAATCTATAGAATATATGAGATCCCTGTGTGTAGTGAATCTATAGAATATATGAGATCCCTCTGTGTGTAATGAATCTATAGAATATATGAGATCCCTGTGTGTGATGAATCTATAGAATATATGAGATCCCTCTGTGTGTGTGATGAATCTATAGAATATATGAGATCCCTCTGTGTGTGTGATGAATCTATAGAATATGAGATCCCTCTGTAATGAATCTATAGAATATATGAGATCCCTCTGTGTGATGAACCTATAGAATATATGAGATCCCTCTGTGTGTGATGAATCTATAGAATATATGAGATCCCTCAGTGTGTGATGAATCTATAGAATATACGAGATCCCTCTGTGTGTGATGAATCTATAGAATATATGAGATCCCTCTGTGTGTAATGAATCTATAGAATATATGAGATCCCTCTGTGATGAACCTATAGAATATATGAGATCCCTCTGTGTGTGTGATGAATCTATAGAATATATGAGATCCCTCTGTGTGATGAATCTATAGAATATGAGATCCCTCTGTAATGAATCTATAGAATATATGAGATCCCTCTGTGTGTGATGAACCTATAGAATATATGAGATCCCTCTGTGTGTGATGAATCTATAGAATATATGAGATCCCTCTGTGTGTAATGAATCTATAGAATATATGAGATCCCTCTGTGATGAACCTATAGAATATATGAGATCCCTCTGTGTGTGATGAATCTATAGAATATATGAGATCCCTCTGTGTGATGAATCTATAGAATATGAGATCCCTCTGTAATGAATCTATAGAATATATGAGATCCCTCTGTGTGTGATGAACCTATAGAATATATGAGATCCCTCTGTGTGTGATGAACCTATAGAATATATGAGATCCCTCTGTGTGTGATGAATCTATAGAATATATGAGATCCCTGTGTGTGATGAATCTATAGAATATATGAGATCCCTCTGTGTGTGTGATGAATCTATAGAATATATGAGATCCCTCTGTGTGTGTGATGAATCTATAGAATATGAGATCCCTCTGTAATGAATCTATAGAATATATGAGATCCCTCTGTGTGATGAACCTATAGAATATATGAGATCCCTCTGTGTGTGATGAATCTATAGAATATATGAGATCCCTCAGTGTGTGATGAATCTATAGAATATACGAGATCCCTCTGTGTGTGATGAATCTATAGAATATATGAGATCCCTCTGTGTGTAATGAATCTATAGAATATATGAGATCCCTCTGTGATGAACCTATAGAATATATGAGATCCCTCTGTGTGTGTGATGAATCTATAGAATATATGAGATCCCTCTGTGTGATGAATCTATAGAATATGAGATCCCTCTGTAATGAATCTATAGAATATATGAGATCCCTCTGTGTGTGATGAACCTATAGAATATATGAGATCCCTCTGTGTGTGATGAATCTATAGAATATATGAGATCCCTCTGTGTGTAATGAATCTATAGAATATATGAGATCCCTCTGTGATGAACCTATAGAATATATGAGATCCCTCTGTGTGTGATGAATCTATAGAATATATGAGATCCCTCTGTGTGATGAATCTATAGAATATGAGATCCCTCTGTAATGAATCTATAGAATATATGAGATCCCTCTGTGTGTGATGAACCTATAGAATATATGAGATCCCTCTGTGTGTGATGAATCTATAGAATATATGAGATCCCTCTGTGTGTGATGTACGCACATAATACACACCCACTTGGACTTTTGCAAGCCTCATTTGCATAAATACAAAAATGGTCATAACTTGGCCAAAAATGCTCGTTTTTTAAAAATAAAAACGTTACTGTAATCTACATTGCAGCGCCGATCACATGCAATAGCAGATAGGGGTTGCAAAATCTGGTGACAGAGCCTCTTTAAGATGGTTGCTGGGTATATAATGTGGACACTGGGTATATATAATAGTTGCCAGTTATATATAATGGTTACCAGGGTGATTGCCAGAAATATATGGTGGTTGCGGGTGTTAATAATAGTTGCCGGGTGCGTATATAACGTTTGCCAGGTATATCATGTGGCTGCCAGGATAATACAATCGTTGCTGGCTATATAAGGTGGTTTCTGGGTATATATAATGGTTGCCAGGTTTACGTGGTGCTTGTCGGCTATATATAGTAGTCTACGGGAATATATAGTGGTTGTCGGGTATATATAATGGTTGCCGGATTTACATGGTGGTCTCCAGGTATGTATAACTGTTGTGGGGTATATATGGCAGTCTACAGGTATATATATAGTGGTTGTCGGGTATATATATATATATATTGTCGGGGAGATACGGTCATTGCCGGGGGAGGGACGCCCATTGTCGGGGAGATACAGTCGCTTGTCGGGGAGATACGGCCATTGTCGGGGAGATACGGCCATTGTCGGGGAGATACGGCCGCTTGTCGGGGAGATACGGTCGCTTGTCGGGGAGATACGGTCGCTTGTCGGGGAGATACGGCCATTGTCGGGGAGATAGTCGCTTGTCGGGGAGATACGGCCGCTTGTCGGGGAGACACGGTCATTGTAGGGGAGATACGGTCGCTTGTCGGGGAGATACGGCCGCTTGTCGGGGAGACACGGCCATTGTCGGGGAGATACGGTCACTTGTCGGGGAGATACGGTCGCTTGTCGGGGAGATACGGCCATTGTCGGGGAGATACGGCCATTGTCGGGGAGACACGGTCATTGTCGGGGAGACACGACCATTGTCGGGGAGACACGGTCGCTTGTCGGGGAGATACGGCCGCTTGTCGGGGAGATACGGCCGGTTGTCGGGGAGATACGGTCGGTTGTCGGGGAGATACGGCCGCTTGTCGGGGAGATACGGCCGCTTGTCGGGGAGATACGGTCATTGTCGGGGAGACACGGCCGCTTGTCGGGGAGACACGGTCGCTTGTCGGGGAGACACGGTCGCTTGTCGGGGAGATACGGCCGCTTGTCGGGGAGATACGGCCGCTTGTCGGGGAGATACGGCCGCTTGTCGGGGAGATACGGTCGGTTGTCGGGGAGATACGGCCGCTTGTCGGGGAGATACGGCCGCTTGTCGGGGAGATACGGCCGCTTGTCGGGGAGATACGGCCATTGTCGGGGAGATACGGTCGCTTGTCGGGGAGATACGGTCGGTTGTCGGGGAGACACGGTCGCTTGTCGGGGAGATACGGTCGCTTGTCGGGGAGATACGGTCGCTTGTCGGGGAGATACGGTCGCTTGTCGGGGAGATACGGCCATTGTCGGGGAGATACGGTCATTGTCGGGGAGATACGGTCGCTTGTCGGGGAGATACGGTCGCTTGTCGGGGAGATACGGTCGGTTGTCGGGGAGGCACGGTCGCTTGTCGGGGAGATACGGTCGCTTGTCGGGGAGATACGGTCGCTTGTCGGGGAGATACGGTCGCTTGTCGGGGAGATACGGTCGCTTGTCGGGGAGATACGGCCATTGTCGGGGAGATACGGTCATTGTCGGGGAGATACGGTCGCTTGTCGGGGAGATACGGTCGCTTGTCGGGGAGATACGGTCATTGTCGGGGAGATACGGTCGCTTGTCGGGGAGACACGGTCGCTTGTCGGGGAGATACGGTCATTGTCGGGGAGATACGGTCGCTTGTCGGGGAGATACGGTCGCTTGTCGGGGAGATACGGTCGCTTGTCGGGGAGATACGGTCATTGTCGGGGAGATACGGTCGCTTGTCGGGGAGATACGGTCGCTTGTCGGGGAGATACGGTCATTGTCGGGGAGATACGGTCGCTTGTCGGGGAGACACGGTCGCTTGTCGGGGAGACACGGTCGCTTGTCGGGGAGACACGGTCGCTTGTCGGGGAGACACGGTCGCTTGTCGGGGAGACACGGTCGCTTGTCGGGGAGACACGGCCATTGTCGGGGAGACACGGTCGCTTGTCAGGGAGATACGGTCGCTTGTCAGGGAGATACGGTCGCTTGTCAGGGAAATACGGTCGCTTGTCAGGGAGACACGGTCGCTTGTCGGGGAGATACGGTCGCTTGTCGGGGAGATACGGCCATTGTCGGGGAGATACGGTCATTGTCGGGAGATACGGTCGGTTGTCGGGGAGATACGGCCATTGTCGGGGAGATACGGTCATTGTCGGGAGATACGGCCATTGTCGGGGAGATACGGTCATTGTCGGGAGATACGGTCGGTTGTCGGGGAGATACGGCAGTTGTCAGGCACATATAATAGTTGCTGGGTTGTGTGTGCAGGCGGAGGGGCGTCGTTCAGTCCGCAGGGCTGCTCTGTGGGTGTGGGCGGGGCAGGGGTGCAGTGTCCGGAGTGGTTTCGGGAATTTTACCTTTTTGTAGCCGCTCCGGCTGCTGCTCCACCTCTTCCACTTCCTCTCTTCCCGACACCCACAGAGCATGCGCAGCACTGCGTTACCTTCAAGTCACGCCCCAAATCAACCCGCAGCGCGGAGCATTATGGGAGAGATTTCTGCAGACACCGAGGCGCCCTTTCACCGCAAGGTGGCGCCTTGTGACCAGATGTCATCGAAGTACAGCTATAGTGAACGCCGTACTGAGCCGCCTAGCCACGCCCTCTGTCTATAAGCCACACCCGCAGTGCAGGGAGCGGTTTCGGAGTCGTGCAGTGCGCATGTGCGGAACTTATTACTTTGTATGTGTCTAGGCACTGACTACAGGCGCGAAGAAGTATGTGCCCCCCCCATCTATTATACAGACACCCCCTGACCCCGTATGTGCCCCCCCCATCTATTATACAGACACCCCCTGACCCCGTATGTGCCCCTCATCTATTATACAGACACCTCCTGACCCAGTATGTGCCCCCCATCTATTATACAGACACCCCATGACCCCGTATGTTCCCCTCATCTATTATACAGACACCCCATGACCCCGTATGTTCCCCTCATCTATTATACAGACACCCCATGACCCCGTATGTTCCCCTCATCTATTATACAGACACCCCATGACCCTGTATGTTCCCCTCATCTATTATACAGACACCCCATGACCCCGTATGTTCCCCTCATCTATTATACAGACACCCCATGACCCCGTATGTTCCCCTCATCTATTATACAGACACCCCATGACCCCGTATGTTCCCCTCATCTATTATACAGACACCCCATGACCCCGTATGTTCCCCTCATCTATTATACAGACACCCCATGACCCCGTATGTTCCCCTCATCTATTATACAGACACCCCATGACCCCGTATGTTCCCCTCATCTATTATACAGACACCCCATGACCCCGTATGTTCCCCTCATCTATTATACAGACACCCCATGACCCCGTATGTTCCCCTCATCTATTATACAGACACCCCATGACCCCGTATGTTCCCCTCATCTATTATACAGACACCCCCTGACCCCGTATGTTCCCCCATCTATTATACAGAGAAATCACCTGACCCCGTATGTGCCCCCCATCTATTATACAGAGAAATCCCATGACCCCGTATGTGCCCCCCATCTATTATACAGAGAAATCCCCTGACCCCGTATGTGCCCCCCATCTATTATACAGAGAAATCTCCTGACCCCGTATGTGCCCCCCATCTATTATACAGAGAAATCCCCTGACCCCGTATGTGCCCCCATCTATTATACAGAGAAATCTCCTGACCCCGTATGTGCCCCCCATCTATTATACAGAGAAATCCCCTGACCCCGTATGTGCCCCCATCTATTATACAGAGAAATCCTCTGACCCCGTATGTGCCCCCATCTATTATACAGAGAAATCACCTGACCCCGTATGTGCCCCCCATCTATTATACAGAGAAATCTCCTGACCCCGTATGTGCCCCCCATCTATTATACAGACACCCCCTGACCCCGTATGTGCCCCCATCTATTATACAGAGAAATCCCCTGACCCCGTATGTGCCCCCCATCTATTATACAGAGAAATCTCCTGACCCCGTATGTGCCCCCCATCTATTATACAGAGAAATCTCCTGACCCCGTATGTGCCCCCCATCTATTATACAGAGAAATCTCCTGACCCCGTATGTGCCCCCCATCCATTATACAGAGAAATCCCCTGACCCCGTATGTGCCCCCCATCTATTATACAGAGAAATCTCCTGACCCCGTATGTGCCCCCCATCTATTATACAGAGAAATCTCCTGACCCCGTATGTGCCCCCATCTATTATACAGAGAAATCTCCTGACCCCGTATGTGCCCCCCATCTATTATACAGAGAAATCTCCTGACCCCGTATGTGCCCCCCATCTATTATACAGAGAAATCTCCTGACCCCGTATGTGCCCCCATCTATTATACAGAGAAATCCCCTGACCCCGTATGTGCCCCCCATCTATTATACAGACACCCCATGACCCCGTATGTTCCCCTCATCTATTATACAGACACCCCCGACCCCGTATGTGCCCCCATCCATTATACAGACACCCCATGACCCCGTATGTGCCCCCCATCTATTATACAGATACTTCATGACCCCATATGTGCCCCCCATCTATTATACAGACACCCCATGACCCCGTATGTTCCCCTCATCTATTATACAGACACCCCCGACCCCGTATGTGCCCCCCATCTATTATACAGACACCCCATGACCCCGTATGTGCCCCCCATCTATTATACAGACACCCCATGACCCCATATGTGCCCCCCATCTATTATACAGACACCCCCTGACCCCGTATGTGCCCCCCATCTATTATACAGACACCCCATGACCCCGTATGTGCCCCCCATCTATTATACAGACACCCCATGACCCCATATGTGCCCCCCATCTATTATACAGACACCCCATGACCCCGTATGTGCCCCCCATCTATTATACAGACACCCCATGACCCCATATGTGCCCCCATCTATTATACAGACACCCCCTGACCCCGTATGTGCCCCCCATCTGTTATACAGAGAAATCCCCTGACCCCGTATCTGCCCCCCATCTATTATACAGAGAAATCCCCTGACCCCGTATGTGCCCCCCATCTATTATACAGACATCCCCTGACCCCGTATGTGCCCCCATCTATTATACAGACACCCCATGACCCCGTATGTGCCCCCCATCTATTATACAGACACCCCATGACCCCATATGTGCCCCCCATCTATTATACAGACACCCCCTGACCCCGTATGTGCCCCCCATCTATTATACAGACACCCCCTGACCCCGTATGTGCCCCCATCTATTATACAGACACCCCCTGACCCCGTATGTGCCCCCATCTATTATACAGAGAAATCCCCTGACCCCGTGTGTGACCCCCATCTATTATACAGAGAAATCCCCTGACCCCGTATGTGCCCCCCATCTATTATACAGACACCTCCTGACCCCGTATGTGCCCCCCATCTATTATACAGACACCTCCTGACCCCGTATGTTCCCCCCATCTATTATACAGAGAAATCCCATGACCCCGTATGTGCCCCCATCTATTATACAGAGAAATCTCCTGACCCCGTATGTGCCCCCCCATCTATTATACAGACACCTCCTGACCCAGTATGTGCCCCCCATCTATTATACAGAGAAACCTCCTGACCCCGTATGTTCCCCCCATCTATTATACAGAGAAATCTCCTGACCCCGTATGTGCCCCCCCATCTATTATACAGAGAAATCCCCTGACCCCGTATGTGCCCCCCATCTATTATACAGAGAAATCCCCTGACCCCGTATGTGCCCCCCATCTATTATACAGAGAAATCTCCTGACCCCGTATGTGCCCCCCATCTATTATACAGAGAAATCCCCTGACCCCGTATGTGCCCCCCATCTATTATACAGAGAAATCCCCTGACCCCGTATGTGCCCCCCATCTATTATACAGACACCCCATGACCCCGTATGTTCCCCTCATCTATTATACAGACACCCCCGACCCCGTATGTGCCCCCATCCATTATACAGACACCCCATGACCCCGTATGTGCCCCCCATCTATTATACAGATACCCCATGACCCCATATGTGCCCCCCATCTATTATACAGACACCCCATGACCCCGTATGTTCCCCTCATCTATTATACAGACACCCCCGACCCCGTATGTGCCCCCCATCTATTATACAGACACCCCATGACCCCGTATGTGCCCCCCATCTATTATACAGACACCCCATGACCCCATATGTGCCCCCCATCTATTATACAGACACCCCCTGACCCCGTATGTGCCCCCCATCTATTATACAGACACCCCATGACCCCGTATGTGCCCCCCATCTATTATACAGACACCCCATGACCCCATATGTGCCCCCCATCTATTATACAGACACCCCATGACCCCGTATGTGCCCCCCATCTATTATACAGACACCCCATGACCCCATATGTGCCCCCCATCTATTATACAGACACCCCCTGACCCCGTATGTGCCCCCCATCTGTTATACAGAGAAATCCCCTGACCCCGTATGTGCCCCCCATCTATTATACAGAGAAATCCCCTGACCCCGTATGTGCCCCCCATCTATTATACAGAGAAATCCCCTGACCCCGTATGTGCCCCCATCTATTATACAGAGAAATCCCCTGACCCCGTATGTGCCCCCCATCTATTATACAGACATCCCCTGACCCCGTATGTGCCCCCATCTATTATACAGACACCCCATGACCCCGTATGTGCCCCCCATCTATTATACAGACACCCCATGACCCCATATGTGCCCCCCATCTATTATACAGACACCCCCTGACCCCGTATGTGCCCCCCATCTATTATACAGACACCCCCTGACCCCGTATGTGCCCCCATCTATTATACAGACACCCCCTGACCCCGTATGTGCCCCCATCTATTATACAGAGAAATCCCCTGACCCCGTGTGTGACCCCCATCTATTATACAGAGAAATCCCCTGACCCCGTATGTGCCCCCCATCTATTATACAGACACCTCCTGACCCCGTATGTTCCCCTCATCTATTATACAGACACCCCATGACCCCGTATGTTCCCCTCATCTATTATACAGACACCCCATGACCCCGTATGTGCCCCTCATCTATTATACAGACACCTCCTGACCCCGTATGTGCCCCCCATCTATTATACAGACACCCCATGACCCCGTATGTTCCCCTCATCTATTATACAGACACCCCATGACCCCGTATGTTCCCCTCATCTATTATACAGACACCTCCTGACCCCGTATGTTCCCCTCATCTATTATACAGACACCTCCTGACCCCGTATGTGCCCCTCATCTATTATACAGACACCTCCTGACCCCGTATGTTCCCCTCATCTATTATACAGACACCTCCTGACCCAGTATGTGCGCCCCATCTATTATACAGACACCTCCTGACCCCGTATGTGCCCCTCATCTATTATACAGACACCTCCTGACCCCGTATGTTCCCCTCATCTATTATACAGACACCTCCTGACCCAGTATGTGCCCCCCATCTATTATACAGACACCTCCTGACCCAGTATGTGCCCCTCATCTATTATACAGACACCCCATGACCCCGTATGTTCCCCTCATCTATTATACAGACACCTCCTGACCCAGTATGTGCCCCTCATCTATTATACAGACACCTCCTGACCCCGTATGTGCCCCCCATCTATTATACAGACAACCCATGACCCCGTATGTTCCCCTCATCTATTATACAGACACCCCCGACCCCGTATGTGCCCCCCATCTATTATACAGACACCCCATGACCCCATATGTGCCCCCCATCTATTATACAGAGAAATCCCCTGACCCCGTATGTGCCCCCCATCTATTATACAGAGAAATCCCCTGACCCCGTATGTGCCCCCCATCTATTATACAGAGAAATCCCCTGACCCCGTATGTGCCCCCCATCTATTATACAGACACCCCATGACCCCGTATGTGCCCCCCATCTATTATACAGAGAAATCATCTGACCCCGTATGTGCCCCCCATCTATTATACAGAGAAATCCCCTGACCCCGTATGTGCCCCCCATCCATTATACAGAGAAATCCCCTGACCCCGTATGTGCCCCCATCTATTATACAGAGAAATCCCCTCACCCCGTATGTGCCCCCCCATCTATTATACAGAGAAATCCCCTGACCCCGTATGTGCCCCCCCCATCTATTATACAGAGAAATCCCCTGACCCCGTATGTGCCCCCCATCTATTATACAGAGAAATCTCCTGACCCCGTATGTGCCCCCCATCTATTATACAGAGAAATCTCCTGACCCCGTATGTGCCCCCCATCTATTATGCAGAGAAATCTCCTGACCCCGTATGTGCCCCCCATCTATTATACAGAGAAATCTCCTGACCCCGTATGTGCCCCCCATCTATTATACAGAGAAATCTCCTGACCCCGTATGTGCCCCCCATCTATTATACAGAGAAATCTCCTGACCCCGTATGTGCCCCCCATCTATTATACAGAGAAATCACCTGACCCTGTATATGCCCCCCATCTATTATACAGAGAAATCCTCTGACCCCGTATGTGCCCCCATCTATTATACAGAGAAATCCCCTGACCCCGTATGTGCCCCCCCATCTATTATACAGAGAAATCACCTGACCCTGTGTGTGCCCCCATCTATTATACAGAGAAATCCCCTGACCCCGTATGTGCCCCCCCATCTATTATACAGAGAAATCACCTGACCCTGTATGTGCCCCCATCTATTATACAGAGAAATCTCCTGACCCCGTATGTGCCCCCCATCTATTATACAGAGAAATCCTCTGACCCCGTATGTGCCCCCATCTATTATACAGAGAAATCTCCTGACCCCGTATGTGCCCCCCATCTATTATACAGAGAAATCCTCTGACCCCGTATGTGCCCCCCATCTATTATACAGAGAAATACCCTGACCCCGTATGTGCCCCCCATCTATTATACAGAGAAATCTCCTGACCCCGTATGTGCCCCCCATCCATTATACAGAGAAATCTCCTGACCCCGTATGTGCCCCCCATCTATTATACAGAGAAATCACCTGACCCCGTATGTGCCCCCCATCTATTATACAGAGAAATCCTCTGACCCCGTATGTGCCCCCCATCTATTATACAGAGAAATCCCCTGACCCCGTATGTGCCCCCATCTATTATACAGACACCTCCTGACCCCGTATGTGCCCCCCATCTATTATACAGAGAAATCTTCTGACCCCGTATGTGCCCCCCATCCATTATACAGAGAAATCTCCTGACCCCGTATGTGCCCCCCATCTATTATACAGAGAAATCTCCTGACCCCGTATGTGCCCCCCATCTGTTATACAGAGAAATCCCCTGACCCCGTATGTGCCCCCCATCTATTATACAGAGAAATCTCCTGACCCCGTATGTGCCCCCCCATCTATTATACAGAGAAATCACCTGACCCCGTATGTGCCCCCCATCTATTATACAGAGAAATCTCCTGACCCCGTATGTGCCCCCCATCTATTATACAGACACCCCCTGACCCCGTATGTGCCCCCCATCTATTATACAGAGAAATCTCCTGACCCCGTATGTGCCCCCCCATCTATTATACAGAGAAATCCCCTGACCCCGCATGTGCCCCCCATCTATTATACAGAGAAATCCCCTGACCCCGTATGTGCCCCCCATCTATTATACAGAGAAATCCCCTGACCCCGTATGTGCCCCCCATCTATTATACAGAGAAATCTCCTGACCCCGTATGTGCCCCCCCATCTATTATACAGAGAAATCCCCTGACCCCATCTGTGCCCCCATCTATTATACAGACATTCCCTGACCCCGTATGTGCCCCCCCATCTATTATACAGAGAAATCTCCTGACCCCGTATGTGCCCCCCATCTATTATACAGACATCCCCTGACCCCGTATGTGCCCCCCATCTATTATACAGAGAAATCTCCTGACCCCGTATGTGCCCCCCATCTATTATACAGAGAAATCCCCTGACTCCGTATGTGCCCCCCATCTATTATACAGACATCCCCTGACCCCGTATGTGCCCCCCATCTATTATACAGAGAAATCTCCTGACCCCGTATGTGCCCCCATCTATTATACAGAGAAATCTCCTGACCCCGTATGTGCCCCCCATCTATTATACAGAGAAATCCCCTGACTCCGTATGTGCCCCCCATCTATTATACAGACATCCCCTGACCCCGTATGTGCCCCCCATCTATTATACAGAGAAATCTCCTGACCCCGTATGTGCCCCCATCTATTATACAGAGAAATCTCCTGACCCCGTATGTGCCCCCCATCTATTATACAGAGAAATCTCCTGACCCCGTATGTGCCCCCCATCCATTATACAGAGAAATCTCCTGACCCCGTATGTGCCCCCCATCTATTATACAGAGAAATCACCTGACCCCGTATGTGCCCCCCATCTATTATACAGCGAAATCTCCTGACCCCGTATGTGCCCCCCATCTATTATACAGAGAAATCCCCTGACCCCGTATGTGCCCCCCATCTATTATACAGAGAAATCACCTGACCCCGTATGTGCCCCCATCTATTATACAGAGAAATCACCTGACCCCGTATGTGCCCCCCATCTATTATACAGAGAAATCACCTGACCCCGTATGTGCCCCCCATCTATTATACAGAGAAATCTCCTGACCCCGTATGTGCCCCCCATCTATTATACAGAGAAATCCCCTGACCCCGTATGTGCCCCCCATCTATTATACAGAGAAATCACCTGACCCCGTATGTGCCCCCCATCTATTATACAGAGAAATCCCCTGACCCCGTATGTGCCCCCATCTATTATACAGAGAAATCTCCTGACCCCGTATCTGCCCCCATCTATTATACAGAGAAATCACCTGACCCCGTATGTGCCCCCCATCCATTATACAGAGAAATCTCCTGACCCCGTATGTGCCCCCATCTATTATACAGAGAAATCTCCTGACCCCGTATGTGCCCCCATCTATTATACAGAGAAATCCCCTGACCCCGTATGTGCCCCCATCTATTATACAGAGAAATCACCTGACCCCATATGTGCCCCCATCTATTATACAGAGAAATCCCCTGACCCCGTATGTGCCCCCATCTATTATACAGAGAAATCTCCTGACCCCGTATGTGCCCCCATCTATTATACAGAGAAATCTCCTGACCCCGTATGTGCCCCCCATCTATTATACAGACACCCCCTGACCCCGTATATGCCCCCATCTATTATACAGACATCCCCTGACCCCGTGTGTGCCCCCCATCTATTATACAGACACCCCCTGACCCCGTATGTGCCCCCATCTATTATACAGAGAAATCTCCTGACCCCGTATGTGCCCCCCATCTATTATACAGACATCCCCTGACCCCGTATGTGCCCCCCATCTATTATACAGAGAAATCTCCTGACCCCGTATGTGCCCCCATCTATTATACAGAGAAATCCCCTGACCCCGTATGTGCCCCCCATCTATTATACAGACATCCCCATACCCCGTGTGTGACCCCCATCTATTATACAGAGAAATCCCCTGACCCCGTATGTGCCCCCATCTATTATACAGAGAAATCCCCTGACCCCGTATGTGCCCCCATCTATTATACAGAGAAATCCCCTGACCCCGTATGTGCCCCCATCTATTATACAGAGAAATCTCCTGACCCCGTATGTGCCCCCCATCTATTATACAGAGAAATCTCCTGACCCCGTATGTGCCCCCCATCTATTATACAGAGAAATCACCTGACCCCGTATGTGCCCCCATCTATTATACAGAGAAATCCTCTGACCCCGTATGTGCCCCCATCTATTATACAGAGAAATCCCCTGACCCCGTATGTGCCCCCCATCCATTATACAGAGAAATCTCCTGACCCCGTATGTGCCCCCATCTATTATACAGAGAAATCCTCTGACCCCGTATGTGCCCCCCATCTATTATACAGAGAAATCTCCTGACCCCGTATGTGCCCCCCATCTATTATACAGACATCCCCATGACCCCGTATGTGCCCCCCATCTATTATACAGAGAAATCCCCTGACCCCGTATGTGCCCCCATCTATTATACAGAGAAATCTCCTGACCCCGTATGTGCCCCCATCTATTATACAGAGAAATCTCCTGACCCCGTATGTGCCCCCATCTATTATACAGACACCCCCTGACCCCGTATGTGCCCCCCATCTATTATACAGACATCCCCTGACCCCGTGTGTGACCCCCATCTATTATACAGAGAAATCCCCTGACCCCGTATGTGCCCCCCATCTATTATACAGAGAAATACCCTGACCCCGTATGTGCCCCCATCTATTATACAGAGAAATCCCCTGACCCCGTATGTGCCCCCATCTATTATACAGAGAAATCACCTGACCCCGTATGTGCCCCCCATCTATTATACAGAGAAATCACCTGACCCCGTATGTGCCCCCCATCTATTATACAGAGAAATCTCCTGACCCCATATGTGCCCCCCATCTATTATACAGAGAAATCCCCTGACCCCGTATGTGCCCCCCATCTATTATACAGAGAAATCCCCTGACCCCGTATGTGCCCCCCATCTATTATGCAGAGAAATCTGCTGACCCCGTATGTGCCCCCCATCTATTATACAGAGAAATCCCCTGACCCCGTATGTGCCCCCCATCTATTATACAGAGAAATCCTCTGACCCCGTATGTGCCCCCCATCCATTATACAGAGAAATCTCCTGACCCCGTATGTGCCCCCATCTATTATACAGAGAAATCCCCTGACCCCGTATGTGCCCCCCATCTATTATACAGAGAAATCTCCTGACCCCGTATGTGCCCCCCCATCTATTATACAGAGAAATCTCCTGACCCCGTATGTGCCCCCCATCTATTTTACAGAGAAATCCTCTGACCCCGTATGTGCCCCATCTATTATACAGAGAAATCTCCTGACCCCGTATGTGCCCTCATCTATTATACAGAGAAATCCTCTGACCCCGTATGTGCCCCATCTATTATACAGACATCCCCTGACCCCGTGTGTGACCCCCATCTATTATACAGAGAAATACCCTGACCCCGTATGTGCCCCCCATCTATTATACAGAGAAATCCCCTGACCCCGTATGTGCCCCCCATCTATTATACAGAGAAATCCCCTGACCCCGTATCTGCCCCCATCTATTATACAGAGAAATCTCCTGACCCCGTATGTGCCCCCATCTATTATACAGAGAAATCCCCTGACCCCGTATGTGCCCCCATCTATTATACAGAGAAATCACCTGACCCCGTATGTGCCCCCCCATCTATTATACAGAGAAATCTCCTGACCCCGTATGTGCCCCCCCATCTGTTATACAGAGAAATCTCCTGACCCCGTATGTGCCCCCCATCTATTATACAGAGAAATCCCCTGACCCCGTATGTGCCCCCCATCTATTATACAGAGAAATCCCCTCACTTTTCTTCTCTTACGGCTCCCATCTCGACCCTTACCAAGAAGGGTGTGAACGCCAAGGTGTGGACTCCAGAGGCAGAGTCCGCATTCATTAGCCTCAAGAAAGCCTTCACTTCAGCTTCGATCCTCCATCACCCTGACGTATCTTGGCAGTTCTCACTGGAAGTGGACGCTTCCTCTGTTGGTGCAGGCGCACTTCTGTTCCAGAGGAGCTCCAAAGGAAAGGCAGTAGTATGTGGCTACTACTCAAGACTGTTTTCCTCTGCTGAGCGCAATTACTCCATTGGAGATCGGGAGCTACTGGCTATCAAATTGGCTCTGGAGGAGTGGAGACATCTTCTGGAGGGCGCTGCTCACCCCATCCTGATCTTCACCGACCACAAGAATCTCACTTACCTTTAGTCCGCTCAAAGACTGAATCCTCGTCAAGCCAGGTGGTCACTGTTCTTCACCCGTTTCCAATTTCTGCTCCACTACCGTCCCGCTGACAAGAACGTGAGGGCCGATGCCCTGTCCAGATCATTTGAAACGGAAGACACGGTGGAGTCCCTTCAGACGATCATAGACCCATCCTGCGTTGTCACCGCCAATCCTCTGCAGCTTAGAAATATCCCTCCGGGGAGAACTTTTGTTCGGTTGGCAGACAGAAAAAGAATTCTCCGCTGGGGACACAGTTCTAAACTAGCTGGGCACGCCGGTGTCCATAAAACCCAAGACCTGATCGCTCGTCACTTCTGGTGGCCCACGCTACCTAAGGATGTTCTGGACTTTGTCTCTGCTTGCACGGTGTGTGCCTCTAACAAAGTGACTCACAGCAAGCCTGCCGGCCTGCTTCAACCCCTGCCTGTGCCCCCTGGCAGCACATCGCTATGGACTTCGTCACGGACCTTCCTCCCTCAGCAGGATGCAACACCATCTGGGTGGTGGTGGACCGGTTCTCTAAAATGGCACATTTTATCCCGCTGACCGGCCTACCCTCTGCTCCTCGACTGGCAAGTTCCTTCATTCAGCACATCTTCCGCTTGCATGGCTTGCCTCTTCACATTGTGTCCGACCGGGGGGTTCAGTTTACCTCTAAGTTCTGGAGAGCCCTCTGTAAACTCCTGGATGTGAGTTTAGACTTTTCCTCTGCCTATCACCCCCAGTCCAATGGGCAAGTTGAGAGGATCAACCAGATCATGGAAAATTATCTCCGCCACTTCATCTCTTCACAGCACGATAACTGGGTACAGCTTCTACCATGGGCCGAGTTTTCATATAATAACCACACAAGTGAGTCCACCACCTCCACTCCGTTTCACATCGTGTACAGTCAACATCCCAGAGTCCCTCTTCCTGTGTCGACTTCATCTCAGGTACCCGCTGCTGACTCTGCATATGGGGACTTCCTGCAAATCTGGAAACAGACCCGGTCCTCTATTTTGCTGGCGGTCGAACGCATGAAGCGAAAGGCAGATACCAAGAGAAGAGAGCCGCCTCAGTATCTTCCGGGGACTAAGGTCTGGCTGTCCTCTCGGAACATTCACTTGAGGGTGCCTTCATACAAGTTCGCTCCCAGGTTCCTTGGTCCTTTCGAGATCCTGCAACAAATTAACCCTGTCTCCTATAAGCTGCGGCTGCCTCCTACCCTCAGAATCCCTAACTCCTTCCATGTGTCCCTCCTGAAACCAGTGGTCCTGAACCGCTACAGCAAGACCTCTAGTCCCACAGTTGCTCCCAGCGGTCCTTCTGATGTATTTGAGGTAAAGGAGATCCTGGACCGCAAGAGAGTAGGAGGAAGGACTTTCTATTTGGTGGACTGGAGAGGGTTTGGTCCTGAGGAGAGGTCCTGGGAGCCAGAAGAGAACCTCAGTGCTCCTGCTCTTATTAAAAAGTTCCTCTCTCACTCTGGCCCCAAGAAGAGGGGGCGTATGAGGGGGGATACTGTAGCGCCCATGGCCGCGGGCCGTCGGGTTTACTCACCTCCCGACGCCCGCAGCCATGGATCTGTGAGCGCTGGCCTCCGTCTCCCTCCTAGACTTCCGCTCCGTTCGGCTGGATCCCGTAGGGTGCGCGCGCAATTAGCGGTCTTAAAGGGCCAGCGCGCGCAATTAGGAAATCGTCATCACCATCAATTGCCACGATTTCCTGGTCTATAAGAAGGCCCCTGGCCTTCTAATCCTTGCCTGAGCGTTGTTAGTCTTTCCCAGTCTGTCTCGCAAATGGTTCCTTAGTGTCTCCCGTTCCAGCTGTTACCCGTGCCCTGTTACCGTTCCTGTATTCCATATTGTTCCTGTGCCTACCCGCGTTCAAGTGTCTTCTGCCACGTCAAGTGCCATCTGCCATGTCAAGTGCCATCTGCCACGTCAAGTGTCTTCTGCCACGTCAAGTGCCATCTGCCACGTCAAGTGCCATCTGCCACGTCAAGTGCCATCTGCCACGTCAAGTGCCATCTGCCACGTCAAGTGTCTTCTGCCACGTCAAGTGCATTCTGCCACGTCAAGTGTCATCGGATACTGCCCGCCACGTCTGGCGCCACTGGCCGCACCTGCCTCCATCCGTGCTGAAGCCACAGCCACCGCCCGGACTATTTCAGGTACCCAAGCATACTGTCTACCATTTACTTCTGCTTAGACTGTGATCTGGTCAGCTGCCTCCCCGCTACGGCGCAGCGGCCTAGTGGGTCCACATACCCTGTGCCCGTGACAATTCCTAAGTCCGGGAAAGACCCCTCACAATGTGCAAGCTACAGACCAATTTCCCTCCTAAACACAGATGTAAAATTGTTTGCAAAGATTCTGGCTGTATGTCTGGCCCCGCTGCTTGGGGGTGTCGTTCACGTGGACCAGGCGGGTTTCATGCTGGGCAGAGAAGCACGGGACAACACGACTAAAGCTATCAATCCTATACATAAAGCTAAGATATCCAATACACCACTCATGCTCCTGTCCACAGACGCTGAAAAAGCATTTGACAGAGTCAGTTGGACTTTTATGGAAGAAACCCTTCTCCGTCTTGGCCTCAGATCCCCCATGATGGGCTGGATAATGTCTCTATATTCCTGCCCGTCTGCTAGAGTCCGTGTGAACGGAATCCTCTCGGAGGGGTTCTCTATTCATAACAGAACGAGGCAGGGGTGCCCTTTGTCCCCCTTGATCTTTGTGTTGACTCTGGAACCATTTCTCCGTCACGTACGAGCAATTCCTGACATTACGGGACTGGAGACGGACGCCACAGTCAACAAGGTGGCAGCCTATGCTGACGATTTACCTTTTCTTCTTGACTAACCCGACCGTCTCCCTTCCCAACCTCATGCAGGAATTCCAGCGCTTCTCCAAATTGTCCAATTTCAAGATAAACTTTATTAAATCAGAAGCATTGAACATTTCCCTTCCCCCCCACCTCCTCACAACCCTGAAACATTCTTTTAGCTTTAAGTGGAACCCGTTTAGCCCTAAAGTATCTTGGTGTTCGCATTCCAGCTGACCTGAAAGATCTTTTCCAATTGAACTTCCCTCCCCTCCTTGCCGACATTAAGGTGGACTGCATCACGTGGTCAAAAGGAACTTTTACATGGATGGGACGTTGCACTATCTTCAAAATGAATGTGCTTCCAAGGATCCTTTATCTATTCCAGACCCTTCCCATAGCTATTCCAATGCAATTCTTCAAAGAGGTCAACTCTCTCCAGATATCTTTCGTTTGAAGTGGTAAACATCCTCGACTCGCACGCTCACTTTTATGTCGATCTAAGGAATCAGGAGGGCTGGCACTTCCTGACGTCCGATCGTACTACATTGCATCCCATCTTTCGCGGGTAGTTGATTGGTGCAGACATGCGGTCTTTAAACCTAGGGTGGGCCTGGAGCAAAGTTTCTCACCGGCGCCCCTTACGGCCATCCCCTGGCTGCATTGTAGCCAACTTAAACATCTACGTCAACAACCTACTATTGGTCCAATGCTACTATGCTGCTCCCTTGCCTCAGTAAGAACATCCTTCCTCCCATTTCATTCCCCAATGTATCCCATTTTGGGAAACCCCTCCTTTCCCACCGGTATGACTGATCCAGTCTTTCGTTCTTGGCGACTTCGGGGAAGTTTAGAGCAGCTGAGTTTCTGAATGGCACTGAATGGCTCTCTATTTCAGATATGGCTCAGATTCCTGACCTCCCTCCATTAGGACATTGGCGATCCCTTCAACTCCGACACTTTTGCTCCTCTATTTCGCCCACAGCTTCCTATCAAACAGACAGGACTCCGTTGGAGAACCTGTGTGCTGGATCTGACCTAGCCAGGCATACGTTGTCCACAATTTACAACCTTCTTATGGACCCCCCTGACCTACCCCCCCCCCCCGACTACCTTTCTAAATGGGAGTCTGATTTGGATATTTCCTTCTCTATCACACAAAGCAAGCGTATCCTTACTATGGCCCACAAGACCTCGATTAGCTCACGATATCAAGAAGCTGGCTTCAAATTGCTGTCTCGCTGATATAGGACCCCAGCCCATTTACACCTCATCTTCCCTACAGCATCCCCTATGTGCTGGAGATGTGGGCGGGAGAATGGTACCCTCTTCCACACCTTTTGGTCATGTACTCTTCTTACCTCATTCTGGGAAGGCGTTAAACGGGTGATAATTGAGGTCGTCACAGACACCGATATAGCCTTGGACGCAGCCCTCTTCCTTCTCCATCACTGCGACATTCCGGTGAATGTATACAAACGTTCCCTGCTTCACTTTTTAGTGATGGCAGCACATCATTGTATCCCACTACGATGGAAAGATTCCTCTCCTCCTACCTTGTCCCTCTGGGTTTCAAAGGTCAACGACCTTATGCACATGGAAGATCTGACCTCCACCATCTACAACTCGAGCACCAAGTTTAGACAAACTTGGACTCCTTTTCAGGATTCAGACTCCTATAAAGACATTATACAAGAGCTAAATATTTCTCGGCAGCCTGAATAGCGCTCCTTGCTCCGAGGGATGTCTTGGTGGGTCACCCCACATACTCTAACATGCTTCCCACCCTCCTTTGAGACCCTTTCTATATGTTTTTTCTCTTGTTCTTCTTCCTTCTATGCGGCCATTTGAACCACACCTATTCGTAGGTGGCCTGGAGTCATGCAGAATGCTCCCCTA
Organism: Rhinoderma darwinii; assembly: GCF_050947455.1. Taxonomy (NCBI): domain Eukaryota; kingdom Metazoa; phylum Chordata; class Amphibia; order Anura; family Rhinodermatidae; genus Rhinoderma; species Rhinoderma darwinii. The sequence goes on from NW_027463598.1 coordinate 243,646, forward strand.
TGTGGGAATGTTTGCTTTCATGTTAACAATGTGTATGTATATGTACGCCGCATTTATATTTTCTGTTTGGTTTCTGTACTTTTATGTAACTCTGTACCCCATATGTTACAAAATGGACCTTTTCGGTCATGAAAATAAAGAATTAAAAAAAAGAATGACTGTACGCCTGTCATTGACTGTAAGAGCGAGTGTAAACCTGTCCCTGATGGTAAGAGGGAGCGTATGCCTGATTCTGACAGTAAGAGTGACTGTATGCCTGTTATTGACTTTAATAGAGAGTGTACACCTGTCCCTGACTGTAAGAGCGACGGTACGCCTGTCCCTGACTGTAAGAGTGACTGCATGCCTGTCCCTGACTGTAAGAGCGACTTTACACCTGTCATTGATTGTAAGAGCGAGTGTACACCTGTCCCTGACTTTAAGAGTGACTGCACGCCTGTCTCTGACTGTAAGAGCGAGTGCACGCCTATCCCTGACTGTAAGAGCAACTGTACGCCTGTCATTGACTGTAAGAGCGAGTGTACACCTATCCCTGACTGTAATAACGACTGTATTCATGTCCCTGACTATAAAAGGGAGTGTTTGCCTATCATTGACTGTAAGGGCGACTGTCTGACTGTCCCTGACTGTAAGAGCGACTGTACGCCTGTCTCTGACTGTAAGCGATTGTACGCCTGTCGTTGACTGTAAGAGCGAGTGTACGCTTGTCCCTGACTGTAGGAGCGAGTGTACACCTGTCCCTGACTGTACGAGCAAGTGTACACCTGTCCCTGACTGTAGGAGGGAGTGTATGCCTGTCCCTGACTGTAACAGTGACTATATGTCTGTCCCTGACTGTAAGAGTGACTGTACGCCTGTCATTGACTGTAAGAGTGAGTGTACACCTGTTCCTGACTGTAGGAGGGAGTGTAGGCCTGTCCCTGACTGTAAGAGCGACTGTATGCCTGTCCCTGACTGTATAAGTGACTGTACGCCTGTCCATGACTGTAAGAGTGACTGTACGCCTGTCATTGACTGGAAGAGCGACTGTACGCCTGTCATTGACTGTAAGACCTACTGTATGCCTGTCATTGACTGTAAGACCGAGTGTACGCCTGTCATTGACTATGCGACTGAGTGTGCGCCTGTCCCTGACTGTAGGAGGGAGTGTACGCCTGTCCGACTTTAAGAGCGACTGTACGCCCGTCATTGGCTGTAAGGGTGACTGTACGCCTGTCATTGACTGTAGAGCGACTGTACGCCTGTCATTGACTGTAAGAGCGAGTGTACGCCTGTCATTGACTGTAAGAGTGACTGTGTGCCTGTCATTGATTGTAAGAGCGACTGTACGCCTGTCCCTGACTGTAAGCCTGTCCTTGACTGTAAGAGCGACTGTACGCCTGTCATTGACTGTAAGAGCAAGTATACACCTGTCCCTGACTGTAATAGCGACTGTACGCATGTACCTGACTGTAAGAGCGAGTGGACACCTGTCCCTGACTGTCATAGCGACTGTATGCCTGTTATTGACTGTAAGAGCGACTCTACGCCTGTCCCTGACTATAAGAGTGATTTTACGCCTGTCCCTGACTGTAATAGGGAATGTACGCCTGTCCCTGACTGTAAGAGCGACTGTAGGCCTGTGCCTGACTGAAAGAGGGACTGTACACCTATCCCTGACTGAAAGAGGTAATGCATGCCTGTCCCTGACTGTAAGAGCAACTGTACGCATGTCCCTGACTGTAAGAGCGACTGTATGCCTGTCATTGACTGTAAGAATGAGTCTATGCTTGTCCCTGACTGAGAGGGAGTGTACGAATGTGTGACTGTACGCCTCTCCCTGACTGTAAGAGTGACTGTACACCTGGCATTGACTGTAAGAGCGAGTGTACGCCTTTCCCTGACTGTCAGAGCGACTGTACGCCTGTAATTGACTGTAAGAGTGACTGAATGCCTGTCATTGACTGTAAGAGCGAGTGTACACCTGTCCCTGACTGTAAGAGCCACTGCACGCCTGTCTCTGACTGTAAGAGCGAGGGCACGCCTATCCCTGACTGTAAGGCTATGTTCACACGGGGTATTTTGCCGAGTTTTTTGACGCGGAAACCGCGTCGCAAAACTCGGCAAAAACGGCCCGAGAACGCCTCCCATTGATTTCAATGGGAGGCGTCGGCGTCTTTTTCCCGCGAGCAGTAAAACTGCCTCGCGGGAAAAAGCGACATGCCCTATCTTCGGGCGCTTCCGCCTCTGACCTCCCATTGACTTCAATGGGAGGCAGGAGAAAGCGTATTCGGCGTGCAGGGAGAGGAATATCTGCCTCAAAGTTCCAAACGGAATTTTGAGGCAGATATTCCTCCCCCAAAATACTCTGTGTGATCATAGCCTAAGAGCGACTGAACGCCTGTCATTGACTGTAAGAGCGAGTGTACACCTATCCCTGACTGTAATAACGACTGTATTCATGTCCCTGACTGTAAAAGGGAGTTTTTGCCTATCATTGACTGTAAGGGCGACTGTATGATTGTCCCTGACTGTAAGAGCGACTGTACGCCTGTCGCTGACTGTAAGCAATTATACGCCTGTCGTTGACTGTAAGAGCAAGTGTACGCCTGTCCCTGCCTGTAAGAGGGAGTGTACGCTTGTCCCTGACTGTAGGAGGGAGTGTATGCCTGTCCCTGACTGTAACAGTGACTGTACGTCTGTCCCTGACTGTAAGAGTGACTGTACGCCTGTCATTGACTGTAAGAGTGAGTGTATGCCTGTTCCTGACTGTAGAAGGGAGTGTAGGCCTGTCCCTGACTGTAAGTGCGACTGTACGTCTGTCCCTGACTGTATAAGCGACTGTACGCCTGTCCATGACTGTAAGAGTGACTGTACGCCTGTCCATGACTGTAAGAGCGACTGTACGCCTGTCCATGACTGCAAGACCTACTGTATGCCTGTCATTGACTGTAAAAGCCTGTCATTGACTATGCGAGTGAGTGTGCGCCTGTCCCTGACTGTAGGAGGGAGTGTACGCCTGTCCGACTTTAAGAGCGACTGTACGAATGTCATTGACTGTAAGAGTGACTGTACGCCTGTCATTGACTGTAGAGCGACTGTACGCCTGTCATTGATTGTAAGAGTGACTGTACGCCTGTCATTGACTGTAAGAGCGAGTGTACGCCTGTCCCTGACTGTAAGAGCGACTGTATGCCTGTCATTGACTGTAAGAGTGACTGTATGCCTGTCATTGACTGGAAGAGCGAGTGTACGCCTGTCCCTGCATGTAGGAGGGAGTGTACGCCTGTCCCTGACTGTAAGAGCGACTGTACGCCTGTCTCTGACTGTAAGAGTGACTGTATGCCTGTCATTGACTGTAAGAGCGACTGTACGCCTGTCCATGACTGTATAAGCGACTGTACGCCTGTCTCTGACTGTAAGAGTGACTGTATGCCTGTCATTGACTGTAAGAGCGACTGTACGCCTGTCCATGACTGTATAAGCGACTGTACGCCTGTCATTGACTGTAAGAGTGACTGTATGCCTGTCATTGACTGTAAGAGCGAGTGTACGCCTGTCATTGACTGTAAGAGTGACTGTATGCCTGTCATTGACTGTAAGAGCGACTGTACGCCTGTGCATGACTGTATGCCTGTCATTGACTGTAAGAGTGACTGTATGCCTGTCATTGACTGTAAGAGCGACTGTACGCCTGTCCATGACTGTATGCCTGTCATTGACTGTAAGAGTGACTGTATGCCTGTCATTGACTGTAAGAGCGAGTGTACGCCTGTCCCTGACTGTATAAGCGACTGTACGCCTGTCTCTGACTGTAAGAGTGACTGTATGCCTGTCATTGACTGTAAGAGCGACTGTACGCCTGTCCATTACTGTATGCATGTCATTGACTAAGAGTGACTGTATGCCTGTCATTGACTGTAAGAGCGAGTGTACGCCTGTCATTGACTGTAAGAGCGACTGTATGCCTGTCCATGACTGTATGCCTGTCATGGACTGTAAGAGCGACTGTACGCCTGTCCCTGACTGTATAAGCGACTGTACGCCTGTCCCTGACTGTATAAGCGACTGTACGCCTGTTATTGGCAGCTTGATAAGGTGTGTCTGTATTCCACTTTTATTTTCTGCTTATGTTTAAGGTGTGGCGTCCATATGTAAGTCAGTGGTAAGCATTAGCCGTCGCAAGTGTCAGTAATGAGCCGACTCTTCAGAACTTGGCTCCACGCTGAAGCTTTCACATTCCAATAACCACACAATCTGCAAACCGCTAGAATCCATCTTTTATAGTTGTTATAGACCCAGGGCAGAAGTTTACGCAGCAAATATATAATATTAGGAAATATTTCTACCACTTGCAGCTGATTTCACTCAGAAATTAACCCTTGCTTTAAATATCTGTAACAATTCTACATCTGCAGGAAAGGGAGCAATTTTTCCTTTTTTAAATATTACCACAACAGCAGCTGAGAGGGAATAACATTGTCCAGTGTGTATCATTGCCGCAAAGGATTCTAACTAGCAGGCTTGACATGGTGCAGGGCTCCCAGCGAGGGTAGGATGTGGTTTTGGCACTAGTTCTAGGTAATTTTTGGCACATGAGTCTATGAGATGTTGAGGGAATTGCCACCTGTGAGGATCCAGTCTCTGCATCACTGGGCAGGGACATGTGATATGTTCACATAGTACAGCATCCGCCATATTTTCAGCCGACTTTTATGTGTCTTGATTCTGCATCATCCAGGGGTCAGTTCTGGGGGGTCGTGAGTGACCCCATCTTTGCAGTGCAAAATCTGCTCTTATTGCTTTTGTTTCTGTTTATAATTTGAGTCTTCACATTTTTAGGGTTACTGTGAAATATCACCTTCTGACTGTGATCTATGAAGCCTTTAAAGGGCAATAACAAAAGCTTTTTGCTTCTATTACCTGACATTATGGCACCATCGTCAAGTCCTTCCCAATGTCCTGAAGGTGCAAGTCTTCAATCAACCAACAGAGACAAATAAATGACATTTGCCTGAATCCATGACCCTATTTCCCCCCCATCAACCTCTCTCCCCAGCACATTCATAAGCATTTTATCCTACTTTTTGAGGGTTGCTTGACCGCACACCTTGCTCATATGCCACCCTCTGCCCAATCAGATACTGTGCTGCTTGTGTGGCACCTGGTGGTCCAGTGATGGTCACTTTCCTACTTCTTGTTCCTGGAACAAATTCCCCTTTCTTTGAGATTTGAATACGAGCTCCTGTTAGTTCTTGATATTCCACCAGTGTCTTGCCACCTTTGCCCAGTATTGCACCCACCAATGTCTCTGGCACAGCCATCTCTAGCGTTTCTTTGCCAGTAACACTTTCTGCAGCCAACTTGTCCATGAGTATTCCTCCTCCTCCAAGCCCAAGGGCTGGCCCCGCATCACCTGCGTAGGATGTAAGAAGACTGACTGCTGCCGGATGGACACCACCCACCAGGGGGTTAAAGCCTAAGCCTGTACTGTAACCATAGCTGGCCAGAGTATTTAGGGCAGTAGAGATGGCCAAGAGGTCTCCGCCAGAGATGGCTGGTGGAGCCGGTGGTGCAGTAGGAAAAGGGGTAATGGCTGGTTCTGCTGTGCCTCCAGCGTAAGGGGATCCTGTTGGGTTTGAATTGGCCACGGGACCCTGAGAGTTGATGTAGCTGATGTTGAGATGGGCTGTGCCCTGAGGGGGGTCCTCTCGTGCTTTGTGAATGATGCTTTGTATAGCTTGTTGTACTTGATTTGGTTCCCCACTCACTGTCACCACCCGTTCCTGGAGGTTTGGTCCTGCAGGTTTCTGGGAGAGTTGGACCCATGCCCCTGACTCTTCCATGATGCTGCGAACGGTGGATCCTCCCTTGCCAATGATCAGGCCCGCTGTTGTGTTGGGGACGATTAGTTTGGTCTAGTGAAGAGAAATGAGAGAATTGAGCTGGATGGTAGATAGCGAAGTGGTCAGGCTGACATAATTACTGTGACATCACAAGTAGCGTGTGCACCTTATGAGCTCAGTACAATGTTGGAAGTGGCACAGACCTGCTTGGCTCGCTCGGCACTGATGTTGTTCTGGGCAGGGATGAGCACGCCCAGGTCGGTCTTGGCTGCTCCTTGTGGCACCTCGCGCACCTTCTCTGCTATGAAGTTATGTACGGACAGCAGCGCCTCGGCGGTCGCTTGCACTAGACACACACGCTCTGTTGTTCCTGTGACACATGACAAAAAGCGTAAATAACAAGAAAAACATCAGAAAATCAAGAGCCCCCAATCTGGATTACTCTCCATCAGAGAAAGTTGTCCACTTGTCCATCACCACTTATGCTGTGATTTATTTGACACTACTACTAAGAAGTCAGCGCAGAGACGAATAAGCAGATGGGAAAAGAAATAAAAAGCTCCATCTCCGCCATTCTAACGCTCCTTACTGCCACCCGTCAGTTTGATCCCCCCGCATAGGCTTCTTCTCCCACTAGTCTGTATATTTTTGTCGTGACCTGGCTGGACTTTACCCCTTTGGTGCGAAACCAACGCGTTTTTAGATTTAACTAACCCCATCGTCGGGAAAAAAAAACGCTGTACAATCAAACAATGCATCGGACCCAGTTTTATAGAGGTATTGTTGTTTGAATAAAAACACCAACCATGGGTTCAGGTCAAAGTTCATTGGCGTGTATGGCAAATATGCACAAAGTTTAAATGCGTTACAAGTTGTGGTCATATAAATAGTTACATGTATACAAAATGAACTAAAATGTACATAAAAGATGTTAATGAAAGACAGAAAATGTTCCTTTTTTGTTATTAACTCCTGCGCAGGTGGCAGATTAAAGAGACTCTGTCACCAGATTTTGCAGCCCCTATCTGCTATTGCCTGTGATCGGCGCTGCAATGTAGATTACAGTAACGTTTTTATTTTTTAAAAACGAGCATTTTTGGCCAAGTTATGACCATTTTTGTAGTTATGCAAATGAGGCTTGCAAAAGTCCAAGTGGGTGTGTATTATGTGCGTACATCGGGGTGTTTTTACTACTTTTACTAGCTGGGCGTTCTGATGAGAAGTATCATCCACTTCTCTTCACAACGCCCAGCTTCTGGCAGTGCAGACACAGCCGTGTTCTCCAGAGATCACACTGACGTCACTGTGAGGACACATTGGCACCAGAGGCTACAGTTGATTCTGCAGCAGCATCAGAGTTTGCAGGTAAGTAGCTACATCGACTGCAGAATCAACTGTAGCCTCTGGTGCCGATGTGTCTGACACGATGCAGGACCTGTGAGTGACGTCACAGATCTGCACTGCCAGAAGCTGGGCGTTCTGAAGAGAAGTGGATGATACTTCTCATCGGAACGCCCAGCTAGTAAAAGTAGTAAAAACGCCCCGATGTACGCACATAATACACGCCCCGATATACGCACATAATACACGCCCACTTGGACTTTTACTTTTCAACACACCCACTTGGACTTTTGCAAGCCTCATTTGCATAACTACAAAAATGGTCATAACTTGGCCAAAAATGCTCGTTTTTTAAAAATAAAAACGTTACTGTAATCTACATTGCAGCGCCGATCACATGCAATAGCAGATAGGGGTTGCAAAATCTGGTGACAGAGCCTCTTTAAAGGGAACCAGTCACCTGCATTTCGCCTATTGAACTGTCCTCGCCAGACGCTGCTGTCACATGTTCATTGCCGTTATCCCCGCTCTCCAAAACTGCTCCTCCGACTGTAAATAACGGTCTGCAAACATTTCCCGCCTTTCATGGTAATTATCCGGTGTCCCTTTGTGCGCACCCACCAGAAGAGGGCATCAATGCACAATCGCGGGATATTGTGTGCTGGGGGAAGGCGAGGAGCTGTCAATCAAAAGTAAGGAGGCGGGGCCAACTCGGAAAGACAAGAGGAATGAATATAGGAGTCTTTTATGCTCATTAGCATACGACGCGGGAACACTAAAAAACAGAACAGTAAAGCTACAGAGCGACTGAGACGACAATTCTAGGTTATATAGAAAGGATTTCTCACCCCCTTCCACCAGGTAGCGCTGGTTTAATAGGTGAAATGCTGGCGACAGGTTCCCTTTAACTGTCAATCCAACTATGTTGTTTACCTGATCGACTGTCAATGCTTCTTACAGTAGGTAGGGGGGGGGGGCACACTAAACAAGCACAAAGAAGACAAAAATCCCATCTCTATATTCCCTATCGTTATGATCCGCGCTTCACTACGAAAAAGATACGAGGTGCTGAGAAAACAAGAGAACAAAATACAGTCACTAATACCCAACGCCTTAAATAAAACCTCTGAAGACGTCACTTAAAAGTAAGACGCCCGTCCACAGAGCAGCTACAAACCTCCGCCTGCGGTATAACAAAGAAAAAATAACCTTCTGATATATGAACCCCCCCCCCCCCCCCCCGTGTCTCCTGAGTAACGTTAGCGTCTCAATATAATGTTTCCGTTTCTCCTTCCAGCAAAAGAATGATCTGTAGACGTTTATAGACAACGCTGTTCATCCTCATATAAAAGTCCCATGACAGAATGTAAGTCAGATCCATTCCCTAATTCAGGTTTCGCTATCTCTGTGAGTATATGGAAACAAAAAAGAATGGATACCGGAAAGCAATAGAAGAAGCCACCAAACATTTACGTCATCCCGTCCACTTAGGGTACAATTGTACTTCATGGACAAACAAAAATGTTCTAAGGCCCTGTTCACATGGAGTTTTTTTGCAGGTGGAAAAATTTGCCTCAAAATTCCGTCAGAAATTTTGAGGCAGCGTTTGACCTGCCGGCAGAACATTTGCTGCATTTTCCAACCGTGGCCATTGAGCACCATGGGCAAAAACTGCACCGAAAAACACGATCTCTGCCTCCCATTAATGTCAATGGGAGGTCTGAGACGGAAAGGCCTGAAGAAAGAGCGTGTCGCTTCTTTTTCCCACGTGCAGATTTTACTGCTCAAGGGAAAAAAAACGCCTCCACCTCCCATTGAAATCAATGGGAGGCAATCTCGGGCATTTTTGGCGCTGTTTCCGAAACGGTTCCTGCATCAAAAACAGCCCCAAAATACTCTGCGTGAACTAGCCCATATACTAATAAAACCCGCGGAGTTCTGGGACCACATAAGAGAGAAATATGAAACAGGTCTATTCAGCTATCGGAACGCATCACTAAATATACAAAAAAAGACCCGACTACGACAACTTCCCTTGATGGAAAAAAAATATTTGTAACAGTTGGAGTGAAGAAATGTAAACTTAAAAGGAGCAGTCCCACAAAATGTTTTATTCTCTGGCCCATTAGGTAAATTGTGGTGAAGGTTCTTCTTACCGGTGGCTGTGAGGTGCCCACTCCCTGCTGGTCCTCGGCGGTCTCATGTGTGGACCGGAGGTCAGTTTCTCTATCTCAGCCTCATGTCAGTCTTATAAGAATGAATAGAGAAACTGACCTCCGGTCCACTCCTGAGACGCTGCGTTCGTTGTGGAGTCCTGATAGCGGTCACACGACATCTCACAGCCACCGGTAAGAAGATCCCTTCACCACAATTTAGATAATGTGCCTTTCCAGCCGGCCAGAGAATAAAAAGATTTGTAGCACTACTTCTTCAATAAAAACTTTAGACACCAAATTGAACGCGTCTCTTTAATCTGCCGCCAGCACCGTAGTTAACAGAAAAGGAACATTTTGTGTATTTTGCATATTATTTATGTTGTATATACTGTATGTATCTGTTTATATGACCCGAACTTGTTACCCATTTAAACTCGAAATAACGGATGTACCGGCAAATGAACTTTGACCTGAACTCATTTTATTCAGACGATGATGGGATGTATAAAGCCGGCTCCTGTGCAATGCTTTATTGTATGTTGTTTTTACCTGGTAAAGTAGTTAGTCCAACCTTGAAAAGCGTTCTTATTGAACAAAAGATTAAAACCTTTTAAAGAATACCAAAGAAGTTTTTATAGAGTCGTGGCGACAAAAAAAGCTCCACTTTAAACAAGCAAAAGATACAGATTTTATCTCTGACCCAACTTCAAGGGACTTGTGAGAAATATCTACGCTATGCTATGCTACGCTACAGCAGCACAACCCCAATAGCTGCGTATATTCACCTAGAAGTTTTTTTTATTATCTACTAAAGCGTTGTTGCCCTATGAAGAGCTGCCTTCTTTTTCTGTTTTGAATGTATTCTTCTCTCATGATATTTAAGGGGAAGGTGGAGGAGAAGAGGATGATAGTGGAGGAGGGAGGATAGAAGAGGAGGGGGTGATAGTGGAAGAGGGAGGATAGAAGAGGAGGGGATGATAGTGGGAGAGGGAGGATAGAAGAGGAGGGGATGATAGCGGAGGAAGGAGGATAGAAGAGGAGGGGATGATAGTGGAGGAGGGAGGATAGAAGAGGAGGGGTTGATAGTGGAGGAGGGAGGATAGAAGAGGAGGGGATGATAGTGGAGGAGGGAGGTTAGAAGAGGAGGGGATGATAGTGGGAGAGGGAGGAAAGAAGAGGAGGGGTTGATAGTGGAGGAGGGAGGATAGAAGAGGAGGGGATGATAGTGGAGGAGGGAGGATAGAAGAGGAGGGGATGATAGTGGAGGAGGGAGGATCGAAGAAGAGGGGATGATAGTGCAGGAAGGAGGATAGAAGAGGAGGGGATGATAGTGGAGGAGGGAGGATAGAAGAGGAGGGGATGATAGTGGAGGAGGGAGGATCGAAGAAGAGGGGATGATAGTGCAGGAAGGAGGATAGAAGAGGAGGGGGTGATAGTGGAAGAGGGAGGATAGAAGAGGAGGGGATGATAGTGGGAGAGGGAGGATAGAAGAGGAGGGGATGATAGCAGAGGAAGGAGGATAGAAGAGGAGGGGATGATAGTGGAGGAGAGGGGATAGAAGAGGAGGGGATTATAATGGAGGAAGGAGGATAGAAGAGGAGGGGACTATAATGGAGGAGGGGATGAAAGTGCATAGAGGAGGATAGAAGATGAGGGGATGATAGTGGAGGAGAGAGGATAGAAAAAGGGGATAATTGCAGAGCGAGGAGTATAGCAGAGGAGGGGATGATCGTGGATGGGGGAAGGATAGCAGAGGAGGATAGCACAGGTGCAAGGATAGAAGAGGAATTAATGATCAGGGAGAATAGCAGAGGAGAGGACGATAGAGGAGCAGGGAGAATAGAAGGAGGGAGGATAGCAGAGGAGAGGATGATAGTGGAGGAGGGAAGGATAGCAGAGAAGGGGGTGATAACGGCAAAGGAAGGATAGAAGAGAACGCGATAAAAGCAGAGTGGGGAGGATAGCAGAGGAGGGGATAGTAGCGGAGGAAGGAGGATAGTAGAGGAACTTACTAAATAAAAAAATAAAAAGAGACACGGCGCCACATAGTGCAATAAACGAGGGAGATTATGAGCAATGGTAATATTACGAAAATTGCTCACCTGAGAGTATGGATACCAAGGTATCACACAAGCAAAGCTGCAGCCAGGTCCGTGCACAAGCAAATAAATTTGCTGTCAATGGTATAAGGATAGTGGGATGGAAAAAAGGGACCGCCGGCGCTGCTATGAATGAAGTATAAGCCAGAGAATATGAATGGATAATTGTTTATTACCAGAGGAACTTGGAAGTGATGATAAAGGAGGAGGGATGATAGTGGAGGAGGGAAGGGGGTGATAACGGAGAAGGAAGGATAGAAGAGAAGGCGATAAAAGCAGAGTGGGGAGGATAGCAGAGGAGGGGATAGTAGCGGAGGAAGGAGGATAGTAGAGGAGGGGACAATAGAGGAGGAGAGAGGACAGTAGAGGACGAGATGATAGTGGATGTGGAGGATAGAAGAGGGAGGGATGATAGTGGTGAAGGAAGTATAGCAGAGAAGGGGATGATTATGGAGGAGGGAAAACAGCAGAAATGGGGATGATATTGAAAGGGGCAGAATAGCAGAGGAGTGGGTGATAGCATAGAGAGGATGATGATAAAGAAGGATAGAAGAAGAGGAGATGAAATAGGAGGAGGGAAGATAGCAGAGGAGGAGATGATAGTGTATGGAGAAAGATAAAAGAGGAGGGGATCATAGTGGAGGGAGAAGGATCAATGAGGGGGAGGATAGCAGATGAAAGTATGATAGTAGAGGGGGGAGAATAGAAGAGGGGATGATAGTGGAGGAGGGAGGATAGAAGAGCAGATGAGGGAGGATAGCTGAGGAGGGAGGATAGCGGAGGAGGGAGGATAGAAGAGGGGATGATAGTGGAGGAGGCAGGATAGAAGAGCAGATGAGGGAGGATAGCAGAGGAGGGAGGATAGCGGAGGAGGGAGAATAGAAGAGAATGGTATGATAGTGGAGGAGGGAGGATAGAAGAGGAGGGGATGATAGTGGATCGGGGAGAATAGCAGATGAGGGGATGAGAGTGGGTGGAGGATAGCAGAGAAGGGGATAAATAGGGATGGGGGAGGTAAGCAGAGGAGGGGATGAGAATGGGAAGGATAACAGAGGGGCTGAAAGTGGGTGGGGGAGGATAGCAGACGAGGGGATGATAGTGGATGAGGACGATAGCAGAGGAGGGAGAATAGAAGAGAATTGGTTAATAGTGAAGGAGGGAGGATGGCAGAGGAGGGGATGGTAGTGGATCGGGGAGGATAGAAGAGGAGGGGATGAGAGAGGGTTGGGGAGGATAAAAAAGGAGGGGATGATAGTGGAGGGTGGAGGATAGCAAAGGAGGGGATTATAATGGAGGACAATGGATAGAAGAGGAGGGGATGATAGTGGAAGAGGGAGAATAGAAGGGGAGGGGAAGAGAGTGGGTGGGGGAGGAAAGCAGAGGAGGGGATGATAGTAGATGAGGACAATAGCAGAGGAGGGGATGATAGGGAATAGAGTTGGATAGCAGAGGAATGAATGATAGTGGATGAGGGAGGATAACAGAGGAGGGGATAATAATGGAGGAAGGAGGATAGAAGAGGAGGGGATGATAGTGGAGGAGGGAGGATAGAAGAAGAGGGGATGATAGTGGAGGAAGGAGGATAGAGGAGGAGGGGATGATAGTGGAAGAGGGAGGATAGAAGAAGAGGGGATGATAGTGGAGGAGGGAGGATAGAAGAGGAGGGGATGATAGTGGAAGAGGGAGGATAGAAGAGGAGGGAATGATAGTGGAGGAGGACGATAGTGGAGGAGGGAGAATGCCAGAGATGGGGATGGTAGTCGATCGGGGAGGATAGCAGAGGACGGGATCTGAGTGGGTGGGGGAAAATAACAGAGGAGTTGATGATAGTGGGTCAGGGAGGAAAGCAGAGGAGGGGATAATAGCAGTGGAAGGAGATTGGAGTACCGAACGCTCCTCCCCATACATAGCGCCTTGTTAAAGGAACAAACGAGTGCCAATCAATGAGCGGTCTTGTTGACCGGCGCTTGTTTACACGGCCCACGTCAGGCTGTGTAAGACCACCCTTACTCTTGGCAATGTCAGCACCCTGATGATGTCATTATTACTTGCTATATGGCCTAAGGCCTCATGCACACGAACGTAATGGTTTTTACTATCCGCAAATATGGATCCACAAATACGGATGCACATCCGTAGCCGTCCACAATTGCAGAAGTGCCTATAGACTTCTATGGCGAGTGCGTGCCGCTAACAAGAATAGGACATGTTCTATATTTTGAGGATCATTTCTATGGCCCGGGCACACATCTGTAAGTATATGAAAAGGTGTGGCCTATAGAAATGAATGGGTCCGCAATTTCATCCGTAATTACGGATTACGGTCATGTGCATGGGGCCTAACTCTTATAATGTCCATAAGCATTGTGATGGCACTAATCCTGGTGATTTTATCAAACATCTGAGATCCCGCTAACAGTTGCGATGTCTTTATCCCTGGCAATTACATTTCGCCCTGATTATGTCACTAACAATGGTGATGTCATTAACCCCGGCTATTAAAATTCACCCTGTCGATGACAGCTCTGGAGGTGTTATTTACCCTAGTAATGTTATGTAACCTAGCGATGTTGATAATCCTGGTGAGGTCACTAGCCTGGATGATATCACTAACCCTTGTGATGTCACTAATCCTGGTAATAACATCTAGAATGGCATTGTCATTAACTCTGGTGATGATACTAACGTTGGCAATGTAAGCTAGCCCTAATGATGTCACTAGCCCTAATGATGTCACTAGCTCTAATGATGTCACTAGCCCTAATGATGTCACTAGCTCTAATGATGTCACTAGCCCTAATGATGTCACTAGCTCTAATGATGTCACTAACTCTAATGATGTCACTAGCTCTAATGATGTCACTAGCTCTAATGATGTCACTAGCCCTAATGATGTCACTAGCTCTAATGATTTCACTAGCCCTAATGATGTCACTAGCCCTAATGATGTCACTAGCCGTAGTAATGTCATTTCGTTTGGGAAAGTCACTAACCCTGATGCTGTCATTAATCCTGGCAATGTCATGTGTGCGTCCCAGGGAACAGTCAGCAAGGACAAAACTCAAGGAAAAAGGAGGGAAGATTAAGAAATATGAGAATAGATGATCAAATATGGCAGTCACATTCCCACTCACATTGAAGGAGAATCACACAATTGCGTCTCACGTTCCCTTGATCTTTGTGCCAGATTTAATGGGAATGAATCACATATATTTTGCTGTACTAAATAGAGCCGGAAACTGAAACGTTTTTTTCGAACCGTTTTTATATCTTCTGATTGTAGATTTTTTTCAATTCCTTTTTATGTACAGGATTATTAAGGGGGGGGGGGGGTTCATTTTGCCTGAGCTGACGCTCTAAATTGTGAATAGTAGTTAGGTTGCTTTACAGCAGCTACATGGACATAAGAAATCTCACAGTTGCACTCCACCGATCTCCAGCCGGCTCCCTAATTGAGGCACTTCTGTCTGTATATGTGTGGATGTTGATGTGGATGTTGATGTGGATGCTGGATGTTGATGTGGATGTTGATGCGGATGTTGATGCGGATGTTGATGCGGATGTTGATGCGGATGTTGATGTTGATGCGGATGTTGATGTGGATGTTGATGCGGATGTTGATGCGGATGTTGATGCGGATGTTGATGCGGATGTTGATGTGGATGTTGATGCGGATGTTGATGCGGATGTTGATTGGTCTCTCAGATCTCATTCGAGATGACACAACAGATTTCATCGTGTCTCCTCGCGCTGTTATACGGTTCTTCATGGCCCTTCTCTGCGGCTTCCTGGGGGACACGACTATTGGACTCTCCTCACCATTCTGCTCTGTATCTGATATGTGGAGGTCATTGATATCTGATCTTCTGCCTTGAGGATGTCAAACTCCTCAGTGTGACCCCATGCGAACCCCAATTTGGGCCACTTGGGGGGACTCTGGAGAGCGTGACATAAGCATGAGATGCCATGCATGATCCTCCACTGATGTATAATCTTGGGGGGCCTGGAAGGTACTTGTCGAGTGCCACGTGCTTTAGTGCGACATTTGCGGCCCGTGTGGAGGTTACAGACTTCAGGAATATTTCGTGATTGGTTATAATCTACCTAGAAAAATAAAGCAGCAAAGGTCGGAAAATGGAGACAAAGAGATTATTTATTCCACGGCTTCAGTCACCGTAATCTCCGCACCCTTCCCATCACTGCGCCTGGTCCCGGCTAATAGTGAGGTTTCTATGGCGACCCCCGGGCTCAGTGGTTACTATGGAAACAGCCCATTACACTCTCTGCTGAGCCTGATTGGCTGAGAGTCATCACCATGGAAACCCTTTCTAGTTCAAGCTCTGGCCTAGCGGGACAAGCTGCGCACCGAGAACAGATGAGCTCCGCCCCAATAGCCGGCCCCACCTGAGAGACGTTACCCCAGATTATTTACCTAGAAATGGCGGAAAGGGTCTCTAAGCAATACCTCAGGGCCAAACATAAGAAAAAGATCTCCTTGAAGCGAGACCTACCACAAACCATGTGAGTCATGGACTACGCCAGATTGCCGGGATCCTTATAAGGAGTGAGACCCTCAGGGGGCGGGGAGGACATTACAAGGCTGGAGCGCCGGACCCTAACCTAAATCTAACGCCATACCTGCTCCTGTCCAGGGTTGCCTCTAAGCTGTAGGTCCGGCCTGAGGACCCCAGAAATGGACGGTGCCAGTCTTTTCTTGCGGCAAAAAAAAAATTAAATCTTTTTTAAATGGTGCAGTTTTGCCACAGTTAGCTAGATTGTGGTAAAAAAAGGCAACAAAAAAACGACTCATGTAAACATAGCCATAGTGCCGCTGTGCCCTCCGGAAAAAAAAGGGCAATGTTCCAGTGAAGGGGAAACTGGGGCAGCAGCAAAAAACACAATGTCTAGGGGAGATGCGTTAAGACGGCGCCAGGCACACACCTCCTAATAATATCGCATCATCGGCTATCAGGGCGACACAAAATGAAATTTACGCCAGGGGCTGGCGTAGATATCCGCTATAATATATACCAGTTTCTGGCGTAAATTATAGTAAATGACCTCGCACCCTCTACTAAGCTCCACTCAATGAGAGCAGTGGAAACTGGCATAGAAACGTTCTTACTCCCCCATAGAACAGCTTCGTTGCTTTTTTCAGCGCTGTCATGTTCTGCCGGTCGCCGTCACTGTATCGCGGCAGGGCTGGCGGGGATTCTGGCGCGGCGTACACAAGTGGCACGGGGCTTGATCAGTATACACAGCAGTCTGGCCATTCAGAACACACATCCTCCCAACCAATCAATCAGAGTGCATGAGGACCTGGCCAATCAGAGCACTTTGTGGTGTGGCCAATCAGAGCGCTGCGTGCTTTTTCTGAATCATCAGCGTGCGCCACTCCTCGCTGGTTATTGGTTGCTGTGGTCATCGTGCGCCACTCCTCGCTGGTTATTGGTTGCTGTGGTCAGCGTTCGCCACTCCTCGCTGGTTATTGGTTGCTGTGGTCTGCGTGCGCCACACCTCGCTGGTTATTGGTTGCTGTGGTCTGCGTGCGCCGGCTCCTCGCTGGTTATTGGTTGCTGTGGTCTGCGTGCGCCACACCTCGCTGGTTATTGGTTGCTGTGGTCTGCGTGCGCCACACCTCGCTGGTTATTGGTTGCTGTGGTCTGCGTGCGCCGGCTCCTCGCTGGTTATTGGTTGCTGTGGTCTGCGTGCGCCGGCTCCTCGCTGGTTATTGGTTGCTGTGGTCTGCGTGCGCTGGCTCCTCGCTGGTTATTGGTTGCTGTGGTCTGCGTGCGCCACTCCTCGCTGGTTATTGGTTGCTGTGCTCTGCGTGCGCCGGCTCCTCGCTGGTTATTGGTTGCTGTGGTCTGTGTGCGCCACTCCTCGCTGGTTATTGGTTGCTGTGGTCTGCGTGCGCCGGCTCCTGCATTGCTCTCTGCCATCTGGATTCTCCCAGGACTTTGTTCCCCGCTCACCCTCATTCTCTGTCTGCCTGGAACTTGTAGTCCTACTCCTGACCTCCGGGTATCCTAAATACACTTCTGCATTGCCCATCGGATGCCTCGCCTGGAACCTGTTGTACCACACCTGACTCTGCTTCTATGTCTGACACTTGTAGTGCTCCTAGTGACTGTAGCGTTCCACCCTTCGCCCTGCGTTCGGTTTACTTGCCCGCCACCAGTCGGTGACTACTCTGGGGATTCCTTGCAGGAAAGTCCTCATCTCTGTTCAGAGGCTAAAAGGTAAAATCCAGTGATGCCGTAGGGTCATTCAGACGAGCGTAGTCTGCGTGCGGCCGCCACACGGTATCACGCACTTCAATGGGGCCGTTCACGCCACTGCTGTTTCAATGGAGCGTGTGAAGGGTCCGTGAAAAATTAGGACATGTCGTATTTTACTGCGTGTCACGCATCCCTGCATAGACTCTATTGTATGGGGGATCCGTGAGCGCGCGTTCCGCACGGGGGCACGTGAAGCGTTGGAGGTTAGCCACGCTCGTGTGAATGTAGCCGTAGATTCCTTTCAATTCAGGTAAACGAATAAGACAAAAAAACACCAAAATCCGCAGCATAAAAACCGCAAATGTTTCCGCATCAAAATGTAAAATCTCCACCTAAAAACGCGTCATTAGACGGCGTCACCTGCGGATTTACCTGTTTATCTGCAATGTGTTCATGTAGCTGAAGAGATGAATTGTTAAATTGTTGGTCTATCCCAATAGTGAAGTGTAAGTGAGGCCATGGCTGGTTCTGTCCGCAGATGAAGAATGGCGCTGATTATAATGTTGAGGACTTTATTACGTGCCGATCTTCTTATGTATGAATTCTAGTGTCATGCGAAAGGTCCCGCACGGCTCGTTGATCATGTACGAGAGGCGCGCGGATCTGACGGCGATGCGATGGCATTTGCTGCTATTATAAGAATGAAAACTACTCCAAGCGATGGGCGCGATCGACACAAGAAACGATTGTAATCAGAGACTGATCGCCGGGACCACTGATCGTTCCTCTATTGTCTATTTATATTACTCAGTGTCATTGTAAGGCCGGGTGAGACTCACAATTCATGAGGCTTAGGCTGGGTTCACACCAGCGTGTTCGGTCCGTAATGGACGGAACGTATTTCGGCTGTAAGTTCCGGACTGAACACCCTGCGGGAGCCGGGCCCCTTGCATCATAGTTATGTATTATCTGTAATCATGTTTTCAGTACGGGACAGCAGTGCCACGGAGAGGCAGGGACTCCTAGCGTCGTACATAACTATGATCCTAGGAGCCCGGCTCCCTGCAGGGTGTTCCGCTGAAATACGTTCCGTCCATTACGGATCGAACACGCTGGTGTGAATCCAGCCTCACTCAGTTTGATGTAGGGTGATGGTTTTGCGTTATATTTCATGAGGCGAGAGCTCCCATGGGACCCTGAGACAGTGTGCGCATACGTGGAACGACCATAGGCCACGTGGGAGGCTACTGAGCGCCACACATTTATTTGTACGTTTTTAGGTCTTTGTTATTTTCCCTTTCAGTGCGTCACGTCATTGTAGTTTTTGTCGGCTCTCGAGAATCTGCTGCGTGTCCTAGTGTGAGGAAATAGATGAACCCCTTCCAGTTGCCCCCACATCAGGGGCTGAGCGGTGGGGATGTTCCATCTTTATAATGGGGGACACACTAGTGGGGTGCACGCGGCAGTATTTATCTGCTGTGGGATCAGTAAAGATCCTCATTTCTGAGGAGGTTCTTTCTTTCGGACACCGGTCTTTTACCATCCGGGTTATCGGTTTATATCGCTATTTATATTAGTTGGGGCTTCGCTGCGCAGCAACACAAGTGCACGGAGGCTGACATTATGGGGGAAGCGGCTGCAGCAGAATATTGCCCTTCATGTAAGATATTGCTGTGGCGAGAGACCTACGGATGGAGCTCCTGGTCCCGTCCCATTGGTGTAGGGAAATGTGGGAGGAGGGGCTGGGCTTTTGACTACGCCATTGAGTTTTGTAAGCAGGAATCTCCTATGTAACAGTATATAGACAGTATATAGACAGTATATAGACAGGACGATGCCAGCCAGAGTTCCCCTCGCTCTGAAGCCAAGATCACTGGTTATCTGTGCCCCAGGCCGGCAGTTTTCTGGAGGTTGGCAGTATCTTGGTGCCCATATAACACGGCTTGTACTTTCATATCCACATTAGATATATACTCTGCATACCCGAGTTATAGTCCTCATTGGCTTTCTAGTAGAAGTGGCGTCATTTCCAGCTCTGCACGGCCCTCCCATATATTAACTTCATGTACCCCATACAAAAATCAAACTGGACCTCCCCGTCTGAGTGCTGGCAGATAACAGCGACAAATGTTAGTGACAATGTACACACAAACCTACGGGCAGAGCTGACACGTTGGCAGCGTACACACTGACCTGGGTAGAAGTCTTTCGACTTGGACAGTTTGATGGTGGCCCCCGTCTCGCGCTGCAGCTGGACTATTGTTTGCCCTCCTTTTCCGATAATCGAGCCGGCAGCATAACTCGGTATCAGCACCTTCAGGAAGAGTTCACTGTCGTCTGCTTGAAAACACAACACAAGGCGCCATCAGTGAAACTCAGACCCCCAGATCCTGAGACCCCCAGACCCTGAGACCCCCAAACACTCAGACCCCCAGACCATGAGACCCACAGACCCTGAGACCCCCAAACCCTGGGACCCCCAGACCCTCGGACCCTCAAACCCCCAGACCCTCAAACCCCCAGACCCTCAAACCCCCAATGATTCACTTTAAACTGATTGTTGTTGCTTTAAAAATAAGAAAAACAAAGTTGTTAAGTATAAAAAGACATTAACCCAGAGGCGTAGCCGGGATCTCCTGCACCCGGGGCAAAGATTCAGAGTGCCCCCCCCCCGCCAGCTTCTTTGCCGACATCTCCTTCCCCCCATCGCCATGTTCCCTTTCTCTACAAATCAATGAGGTGTCATTTTTTTTCACCATTTTTTTTAATGTAACTCGAGCATAAAACCATTTCTACATTTTACAAGCGATATAGTTATATAAGGGAGAGAACACAACAACAACTTACACGAAAATGAATTATAGAGGCCACACACACTGCCCCCTGTATATATTACCACACACACTGCCCCCTGTATATATTACCACACACACTGCCCCCTGTATATATTACCACATACTCACTGCTCCCTGTATATATTACCACACACACTGCCCCCTGTATATATTACCACATACTCACTGCCCCCTGTATATATTACCACACACACTGCCCCCTGTATATATTACCACACACGCTGCTCCCTGTATATATTACCACACACACTGCTCCCTGTATATATTACCACACACACTGCCCCCTGTATATATTACCACACACACTGCCCCCTGTATATATTACCACACACTGCTCCCTGTATATATTACCACACACTGCTCCCTGTATATATTACCACACACACTGCTCCCTGTATATATTACCACACACGCTGCCCCCTGTATATATTACCACACACACTGCCCCCTGTATATATTACCACACACACTGCTCCCTGTATATATTACCACACACACTGCCCCCTGTATATATTACCACATACTCACTGCCCCCTGTATATATTACCACACACACTGCCCCCTGTATATATTACCACACACACTGCCCCCTGTATATATTACCACACACACTGCCCCCTGTATATATTACCACACACACTGCCCCCTGTATATATTACCACATACTCACTGCCCCCTGTATATATTACCACACACACTGCCCCCTGTATATATTACCACACACGCTGCTCCCTGTATATATTACCACACACACTGCTCCCTGTATATATTACCACACACACTGCCCCCTGTATATATTACCACACACGCTGCCCCCTGTATATATTACCACACACACTGCCCCCTGTATATATTACCACACACACTGCCCCCTGTATATATTACCACACACACTGCCCCCTGTATATATTACCACACACGCTGCCCCCTGTATATATTACCACACACACTGCCCCCTGTATATATTACCACACACGCTGCTCCCTGTATATATTACCACACACACTGCCCCCTGTATATATTACCACACACGCTGCACCCTGTATATATTACCACACACGCTGCTCCCTGTATATATTACCACACACACACTGCCCCCTGTATAAATTACCACACACACTGCTCCCTGTATATATTACCACACACTGCCCCCTGTATATATTACCACACACACTGCCCCCTGTATATATTACCACACACACTGCCCCCTGTATATATTACCACACACACTGCCCCCTGTATATATTACCACACACGCTGCTCCCTGTATATATTACCACACACACTGCCCCCTGTATATATTACCACACACACTGCTCCCTGTATATATTACCACACACACTGCTCCCTGTATATATTACCACACACACTGCCCCCTGTATATATTACCACACACACTGCTCCCTGTATATATTACCACACACACTGCTCCCTGTATATATTACCACACACACTGCCCCCTGTATATATTACCACACACGCTGCTCCCTGTATATATTACCACACACGCTGCTCCCTGTATATATTACCACACACACTGCTCCCTGTATATATTACCACACACACTGCCCCCTGTATATATTACCACACACACTGCACCCTGTATATATTACCACACACTGCTCCCTGTATATATTACCACACACGCTGCCCCCTGTATATATTACCACACACACTGCCCCCTGTATATATTACCACACACACTGCTCCCTGTATATATTACCACACACACTGCCCCCTGTATATATTACCACACACACTGCTCCCTGTATATATTACCACACACACACTGCTCCCTGTATATATTACCACACACACTGCCCCCTGTATATATTACCACACACACTGCTCCCTGTATATATTACCACACACACTGCTCCCTGTATATATTACCACACACACTGCTCCCTGTATATATTACCACACACTGCCCCCTGTATATATTACCACACACACTGCCCCCTGTATATATTACCACACACTGCCCCCTGTATATATTACCACACACACTGCCCCCTGTATATATTACCACACACGCTGCCCCCTGTATATATTACTACACACGCTGCCCCCTGTATATATTACCACACACACTGCTCCCTGTATATATTACCACACACACTGCCCCCTGTATATATTACCACACACACTGCCCCCTGTATATATTACCACACACGCTGCTCCCTGTATATATTACCACACACACTGCTCCCTGTATATATTACCACACACACTGCCCCCTGTATATATTACCACACACGCTGCCCCCTGTATATATTACCACACACACTGCCCCCTGTATATATTACCACACACACTGCCCCCTGTATATATTACCACACACACTGCCCCCTGTATATATTACCACACACGCTGCCCCCTGTATATATTACCACACACACTGCCCCCTGTATATATTACCACACACGCTGCTCCCTGTATATATTACCACACACACTGCCCCCTGTATATATTACCACACACACTGCCCCCTGTATATATTACCACACACACTGCTCCCTGTATATATTACCACACACTGCCCCCTGTATATATTACCACACACACTGCCCCCTGTATATATTACCACACACACTGCCCCCTGTATATATTACCACACACACTGCCCCCTGTATATATTACCACACACGCTGCTCCCTGTATATATTACCACACACACTGCCCCCTGTATATATTACCACACACACTGCTCCCTGTATATATTACCACACACACTGCTCCCTGTATATATTACCACACACACTGCCCCCTGTATATATTACCACACACACTGCTCCCTGTATATATTACCACACACACTGCTCCCTGTATATATTACCACACACACT
>NW_027463598.1:267191-269691 GCF_050947455.1 Rhinoderma darwinii
AATGTGTATGTCTGTGTGTGTATGTATAATAAATATATGCGTGTGTGTGTATAATATATATGTGTGTGTGTATAATATATATGTGTGTGTGTGTGTGTGTGTGTGTGTGTGTGTGTAATATATATATGAATGTGTGTCTGTGTGTATGTATAATATATATATATGTGTGTGTATAATATATATGTGTCTGTGTGTGTATGTATAATATATATATATGTGTGTGTGTGTGTATAATATATATGTGTCTGTGTGTGTATGTATAATATATATGTGTGTGTCTGTGTATAATATATATGTGTGTGTATAATATATATATATGTGTGTGTGTGTGTGTGTGTGTGTGTCTGTGTGTATAATATATATGTGTGTGTATAATATATATATATGTGTGTCTGTATAATATATATGTGTGTGTGTGTATAATATATATGTGTGTCTGTGTATAATATATATATATGTGTGTGTGTGTGTTTGTGTGTGTGTATATAATATATATATATATATATATATGTCTGTGTGTGTGTATATAATATATATATGTGTCTGTGTGTATGTATAATATATATGTGTGTGTGCGTGCATGTATAATATATATGTGTGTGTTTGTGTATAATATATATATATGTGTGTGTGTATAATATATATATATGTGTGTATGTATAATATATATATGTGTGTGTGTATAATATATATATGTGTGTTTGTGTATAATATATATATGTGTGTGTGTGTGTCTGTATAATATATGTGTGTGTGTGTGCGCGTGTGTATATAGATATATATTTGTGTGTCTGTGTGTATAATATATATGTGTGTCTGTGTAAGTATAATATATATATATATATGTGTGTGTGTATATAGATAGATATATGTGTGTGTCTGTGTGTGTGTGTATAATACATATGTGTGTGTGTGTGTATAATATATATATATCTGTGTGTCTGTGTGTATGTATAACATATATATATGTGTGTGTGTCTGTCTGTGTGTATGTATAATATATATATGTGTGTGTATGTATAATATATATGTGTGTGTGTATAATATATATATATGTGTGTCTGTGTGTATGTATAATATATATGTGTGTGTCTGTATAATATATATATGTGTGTGTGTGTGTATAATATATATGTGTGTGTATAATATATATAAATGTGTGTCTGTGTGTATGTATAATATATATGTGTGTGTCTGTGTGTGTATGTATAATAAATATATGCGTGTGTGTATAATATATATGTGTCTGTGTGTGTATAATATATATATGTGTGTGTGTGTATAATATATATGTGTGTGTATAATATATATATGTGTGTGTGTGTATAATATATATGTGTGTGTATAATATATATATAAATGTGTGTCTGTGTGTATGTATAATATATATGTGTGTGTCTGTGTGTGTATGTATAATAAATATATGCGTGTGTGTGTATAATATATATGTGTCTGTGTGTGTATAATATATATGTGTGTGTGTATAATATATGTGTGTGTGTGTGTGTATAATATATATGTGTGTGTCTGTATGTGTGTATAATATATATGTGTGTGTATAATATATATAAATGTGTGTCTGTGTGTATGTATAATATATATATATATATGTGTGTGTATAATATATATGTGTCTGTGTGTGTATGTATAATATATATATGTGTGTGTGTATAATATATATGTGTCTGTGTGTGTGTATGTATAATATATATGTGTGTGTGTCTGTGTATAATATATATATGTGTGTGTGTGTGTGTGTGTGTGTATGTATAATATATATATGTGTGTCTGTATAATATATATGTGTGTCTGTGTGTGTATAATATATATATATATGTGTGTGTATATAATATATATGTGTGTGTGTGTATAATATATATATGTGTGTGTGTATGTATAATATATATGTGTGTGTCTGTGTATGTATAATATATTATGTGTGTGTGTGTGTATGTATAATATATATATGTTTCTGTGTGTATGTATAATATATACGTGTGTGTGTGTGTGTATATAATATATATATGCGTCTGTGTGTATGTATAATATATATGTGTGTGTGCATGTATAATATATATGTGTGTGTCTGTGTATAATATATATGTGTGTGTGTATAATATATATATATGTGTGTGTGTATAATATATATATGTCTGTGTGTATGTATAATATATATGTGTGTGTGTGTATAATATATATATGTGTGTCTGTGTATAATATATATATGTGTGTGTGTGTGTCTGTATAATATATATATGTGTGTGTGTGTCTGTATAATATATGTGTGTGTGTGTGCGCGTGTGTATATAGATAGATATATTTGTGTGTCTGTGTGTATAATATATATGTGTGTCTGTGTGTATAATATATATATATATGTGTGTGTGTATATAGATAGATATATGTGTGTGTCTGTGTGTGTGTGTGTGTGTGTGTGTGTATAATATATATGTGTGTGTGTATAATATATATATATGTGTGTCTGTGTGTATGTATAATA
>NW_027463598.1:274691-277191 GCF_050947455.1 Rhinoderma darwinii
TGTGTGTGTGTGTATAATATGCATGTGTGTGTCTGTGTATAATATATATGTGTGTGTGTGTGTGTGTGTGTGTATGTAGAATATATATGTGTGTGTCTGTGTATAATATATATATGTGTCTGTGTATATAATATATATGTGTGTGTGTATAATATGTGTGTGTGTGTGTGTGTGTGTGTATAATATGCATGTGTGTGTCTGTGTATAATATATATATGTGTGTGTCTGTGTGTATGTATAATATATATGTGTGAGTCTGTGTATAATATATATATGTGTGTATAATATATATGTGTTTGTGTGTGTATAATATATATATATGTGTGTGTGTGTGTATAATATATATGTGTGTGTGTGTGTGTCTGTGTATAATATATGTGTGTGTGTGTATAATATATATATGTGTGTCTGTGTGCGTATAATATATATATGTGTCTGTATAATATATGTGTCTGTGTGTATAATATATATATATGTGTGTCTGTATGTAGAATATATATATATGTGTGTGTGTATAATATATATGTGTGTGTCTGTGTCTAATATATATATATGTGTGTGTGTATAATATATATATATGTGTGTCTGTGTGTATAATATATATGTGTGTGTGTGTATAATATATATGTGTGTGTATAATATATATGTGTGTGTATAATATATATGTGTGTGTATAATATATGTGTGTGTCTGTGTGTATGTATAATATATGTGTGTGTCTGTGCATAATATATATATATATATGTGTGTGTGTATAATATATATGTGTGTGTGTATAATATATATATGTGTGTATAATATATATATATATATATATATGTGTGTGTCTGTGTGTATGTATAATATATATGTGTTTCTGTGTATAATATATATATATATGTGTGTGTGTATAATATATATGTGTGTCTGTGTATACTATATATATGTGTGTGTATAATATATATAAATGTGTGTGTGTGTATAATATATATGTGTGTGTGTCTTTGTATGCGTGTATATATATGTGTGTGTGTGTGTATAATATATATGTGTGTCTGTGTGTGTGTATAATGTATATGTGTGTGTGTATAATGTATATGTGTGTGTGTATAATATATATGTGTGTGTCTGTGTATAATATATATATATGTGTGTATAATATATATATATATGTGTGTGTCTGTGTGTATATATGTGTGTGTGTGTGTGTATAATATACATGTGTGTCTGTGTGTGTATAATATATATGTGTGTGTGTGTATAATATATATGTGTCTGTCTATGTGTGTATATAATATATATATGTGTCTGTGTATAATATATATATATGTGTGTGTGTATAATATATATATATGTGTGTATGTATAATATATATGTGTCTGTGTGTATGTATAATATATATATGTGTCTGTCTATGTGTGTATATAATATATATATGTGTCTGTGTATAATATATATATGTGTGTGTGTATAATATATATATATGTGTGTATGTATAATATATATGTGTCTGTGTGTATGTATAATATATATATGTGTGTGTCTGTGTATAATATATATGTGTGTGTGTATAATATATATGTGTGTGTCTGTGTATAATATATATATGTGTGTATAATATATATGTGTGTGTGTATAATATATATATGTGTCTGTTACATAGTTACATAGTTAGTACGGCTGAAAAAAGACACATGTCCATCAAGTTCAACCAAGGGAAGGGAAAAGGGAAGGAAAAATTTCTACACATAGGAGCTAATATTTTTTTGTTCTAGGAAATTATCTAACCCTTTTTTAAAGCCATCTACTGTCCCTGCTGTGACGGCTCCTGCGTTAGACTATTCCATAAATTCACCGTTCTCACTGTAAAGAAGACTTGTCGCCTCTGCAGCTTGAACCTTTTTTTCTCCAGACGGAGGGAGTGCCCCCTTGTTTTTTGAGGGGGTTTTACAAGGAACAGGATTTCACCATATTTTTTGTATGTGCCATTAATATATTTATATAAGTTAATCATGTCCCCCCTTAGTCTTCTTTTTTCAAGGCTAAATAGGTTTAATTCTTTCAATCTTTCCTCATAACTTAAATTCTCCGCTCCCCTTATTAGCTTCGTTGCTCTTCTTTGTATTTTTTCCAACTCCAGGGCATCCTTTCTATGAACTGGAGCCCAGAACTGAACTGCATATTCTAGATGAGGCCTCACTAATGCTTTGTAAAGTGGCATTATTACATCCCTGTCCCGCGAGTCCATGCCTCTTTTAATACACGACAATATCCTGCTGGCCTTTGAAGCAGCTGATTGACACTGCATGCTGTTATTGAGTTTATGATTTACAAGTACACCCAGATCCTTCTCAACAAGTGAATCCGCCAGTGTAGCTCCCCCTAGGACATATGATGCATGCAGGTTGTTGGTACCCAGATGCATAACTTTACATTTATCTACATTAAACTTCATTTGCCAAGTGGACGCCCAAACACTTAGTTTGTTTAAATCTGCCTGTAATTCATGAACATCTTCCAT